>NC_138188.1:134562088-134774588 GCF_964194105.1 Spermophilus citellus | reverse complement strand
ATAAAGTAATCTATGATAACATCGAGTTATTATCACAGTAATTGTCACATTCCAGGGCAAAGTTAGATAGGCATTCCTTTGTTCATATTTTCTTCAACCAAAATTTCATGAATAAATTATATGTCTCAACCCTATTTTTTAAAAACTACAGAATATTTGGATCTGACATTCTTAAAACATGGGGTGGGGGAAGAAGGAGCTTGTTTTACTCAGCTTTTCTATCACTGTGACCAAAAGACCTGACAAGAAGAATGTAGAAGAGGAAAAATTTATTTGGTGATCACAGTTTCAAAAGTCTCAGTTTACAGACAGCCAACTCCACTGCTCTGGGCCTTTGATAAGGTAGAACATGGTGGAAGCTATGGAGGAAGAAATCAGCTCAGGACAGAGACAGGAAGCAGAGAGTGTTCACTAACTGAGACAAAATATAAACCCCAAAGGCATGCCCCCAATGACCTACCTCCTTCAGTCACATGCTACCGGCCTACAGTTACCACCCAGTTAATCCCCATCAGTGGATTAATCCACTGATTAGGTTAAGACTTTCATAATCCAATCATTTCACCTCTAAACTTTCTTGCACTGTCTTACACATGAGCATTTGGGGGATACCTCATATCTAAATCATAACAAAAATGAAGCTGAATCTGCAACAGGCATCTAAAAATATTCCCTCAATTTTTTTGAGAGTGTGTGTGTGTGTGTGTGTGTGTGTGTGTGTTTTCTAGCATTAACATCAATAAACTGCTTTTAAAACTGAAAAAAAAAAATCTCAGCCAAATTAACTTTCTTTCCTATTTTCCCTAAGTAAGACTAACAATTGTAGCTTAGAAGATGCCCCAACTGACTCACAGAAGTAGGTATCAGTGTTGAGGATTTGACTTTCTAGTTTCTGGACTTTATGACTTACTTTAAGCAAAATGAGTATTCTAAACATGATAAATATTTAAATATGTAAATATGTAACATATTTGTAAATATGTAACATATATCTGCCAAAAATATTTAGATTTTAAATATTTCCATTAAAATGTTTTGTTTTAAGATAAACTAGCACATTTTAATCTATTAATTTATGTATAAGCAGTATATCATAGATTGTTAAAACAAACATTGAGATAATCCATTATACTACACATTTAACTATAAATATTAATGAATAATTCTTTCTGATTTAAGGAAAGCATGATGCCTATTTCCACTGATGTATATCAATACATCTTTCTTTTTAAATACTCATGCATAGTATCTGTTATCTACTATGAAATTGAAGACATGATTTCATTCTACTTAAGATACATTAAATTTTATAATATGAGCTAATAATGGTTAGACTATTATGTTAAGTAATATAATGTTGTATAAATGCTTCTTGACTTATGATGGGGTTATGTCCAGATAAACCCATCTTAAATGGAAAGCACTGCAAGTTTAAAATGCATTTAATACATTTAACCTACAAAATATCACTGGATTAACAACAGAGCATACTGAAAAGTCTCTGTTGTTTACCCTGCTGATCTGATAGCTGACTGGGAGCTGCAAATCCTCCAATGCCCAGCATTACTACAGAAAACTGTACCATATAATATTGGCTTGGAAAAGATGAAAAATCAAAGAAAGATTTCTACTAGGAGTATTAGTTATCTAGGTGAGAAATCATGATGATTCTAATTAGAACAACAAAGAAGATGGAGATAAATGGAAAGATTCTAAAGCAATTTAGGGGGAAAAAAATCAACCAAAACCTAGTTAACTGATGTATAAAGATGGAAAACAAGGGGGGAAGAATCCATCTCAGGGTTCTGGTTTGGGTGCTAACTGGTGGTATTATTTTCATAGCCAGGAAGCTACAGAGAAAAGGCAGAGATGAGACATAAGATGGAAATCTCATTTTGAAAATTTGACCTGGAGATGCCACCATGATTTCCAAATGGAGCTGATTGTTGAGATCCAGGCTAGAGATAGGAGACCAGGAGTAAATTAAGATAAAGTTGGTTGATGAATCCAAAGAGGTAGGTGTGGTCATCCATGGTAGATCATAGAGACAAAAAAGGAAATTCCCAAGATACTTGAACAAATTAGCTATCAGTAAGGAAAGACTCAGCAGATAAATAAGAGGAAAATTATATAGAGCCACTATACTTTGTATGGTCTATTTCCACAATTAAATTTATATCTATTTGGTTAAATTGCTTGACTTTGGTTACATGCAAACCTAATATATGTGTGATAAAGCTGAGTGCCATGAAATTCTGGGAAAGCAAATATTTCACCAATATATATATATCAAATGCTTGAAAGAGGTAAAAAATATTCATTATAAAAGGCAAAGTTTAGAAAGCTGAGATGAAGGCAATTACAAGCAACAGAATTGGTACGAGAGAAAAGGCCCACCTAGTGCTAATCTCTTGGCAAAGTTTTGGTGAAGCACCATATTTGAACTGCCTATCTTTGGAATCTTGAATGAATTCCTGCATGTCCTTCAATATGCTAATGATAAAAAAAAATACCCAGAAGCCAAAATAGAAACAGATTAGTAGACCCTATTCTTACTCTTAAATTCTTCAAAAAAAAAAAAAAAAAGAGAGAGAGGAAGATAATCACATACCTACTCCTCACATAAGCAAGCACATTCCTCCTACAAAAGGCAAAAAATGAATGGTATTTATTCAAAATGTTTTCTCAGAAACTAGTCAGACTAGCCAAAGTATTTTTGGTTGACAGAAGTGTGGGAATCTCAAAAATTTAAATCTTCTACTTGTGTTTCACATCATCAGTTAATTTTTTAGACTCTGAAATCTTACATAAAATAGGTAAGTTTAAAAGTTTAAATATGTAACTGGGCGAGGTAGTACACACCTGTAATCCCAGCAATTAGGGAAGCTGTGGCAGGAGGATTGCGAATTCAAAGCCAGTCTCAGCAAAAGTGAGGCACTAAGCAACTCAGTGAGACCCTGTCTCTAAATAAAATACAAAATAGGGCTGGAATGTGGCTCAGTATTCGAGTGCCCCTGAGTTCAATCCCTGGTACTAGAAAAAAAAAATTCAAAGATGTATTTTCCAAATTGTTTTTTAACAGTCCAAAGAAATATTACATCAAAACATATTTTGAGAAAAGGCCAAGGAACTATTACAATGCTAACAACACCCGTAATGATAGCTTTACAAACCATAAAAACCAAATTTTGTCACAAAAGGCAGGGTATATAATGATAAATTAAAAAATATGTACTGTTTCACAAAGTACATATTTTATATGAATTTTAAATCCACTTATATTTGAAGAAATGACTGACCCTGGCAACTGAAAGGTCATTCAAAATGTAACCATATATGGATTTATTTTTTAAGTATTTGCCTTCCTCAAATAATGAGAGATATTCTTTGGGACCACAGATATGGAAAGAACCAACTTAATAATGTATGTAGCGTAGGAAATAGCAGACGGTATAACAGGTACCACTTGCATATGGAGAGTGTTGTCTGCCAGGGACAATTTATATGCATCAACTTTCATAGTCCTTCTGTGTTAGACAGCTTCCCACAACTACAAAAAATACCTTTAAAAATAACAACTTAAAAGAAGGAATGGTTTACTTTGGCTCATGGTTTCAGAGGTTTCAGCCTGCTGTTTGTTGGTCTGTTGCTTTAGTCTCTTGGCAGCACAGTACCACATGGCAGAAGAAGCTGTTTACCCCCTGGCAGCCAGGAAGCAAAGAGAGAAAGAGGAAAAGACTAGGGTCTCAAAATCCTTTTCAAAGGCACTCTCATAATAATCTAACTTCCTTCCATTAGGCCCCACCTCTTAAAGGTTCCACCACCTCCCAATAGTGCTACAGGCTAAGAAACAAACATTTAACTCCTGCAACTTTGAGGGAAAGTCTATATTCAAATGATAGCATATTCCCACATCTCCATGAGGTCAATGGAATAAACATTACACAGAGAGGTTAAATCACTTCAGCAAAGCCATAGGGCTATGCTAAATGAACATTTATTGAGTTTCTTGGAAACGATGTTTAATTTAATGACAGAATCAGTTGTATCTACCTATGAAGAGTTCCCATAACATCTTCTGTAAATAAGAGCCATTAGAGAGGATTATAAAAACCCATTTTACTAAAACAAAATAAAAATTGTCATAGAAAAGGTCATAAGAAATGTATTATTATTCAACTGGAGTTGATGACTAAAATTCTGAGGGAGGCCTTAAAAATTATAACCAATCTGGTCCTCGGAGAACCCATTTCATAAAAAAGAATACAGAGACCTAAGTGGTAATTAATTTTTAAAAAATAAAAAAAGGAAAGAAAGAGAAAAATGTTGAGGAATTGACTTTATTGCCCATCAGTGTTACAGAGTAAACACAGAATTTTAAGGTTCTTTGGTGGATTTAGGCAAATGCAGAGAGTTATGGGGAGAACGGTAACTGTCCACAGGTTCTCAATCCACTCACTGGCCATATAACTATGTCCTTTCTCCCATCAGATTTGGTTCATCTCTGCTTTCTTCCCAGAGGAAGATCCCAAAGGAAACAATGATAAATCATGTTTTTCAAGAATTCCCTTAAGAAAGGTTTAGTAAAATGGCAACCTGCACTACATTTTCATTTAAGAACTAAGGGAGGCCACTTGGGCAAACTGTAACAAATGCTAAGTTAACATGATCAAAATATTCGAAATGTCCTTGCATATCTAATGCAGGCTCCTAATCCACTTTTCTAGTGTCCGACTATGATAATAATCTGATTTTTTTAAAAAAGTAACTTAATGTGACTCAATCTACACAGAGTGAAGTATTATCTGGTGAAGGTATACAGGATGGTAGAAGAGGAGACACTAATACAGTATAACTCTTTTTAGGGGAGAGTTGTCTTTTCTCATTTTCTTTTTAACTTTCTGGCTTTTATTTTAAATTTTGTTCCATCATTGACTAGGTAAGATTAAAAATGCCTTTATTCAGGCACACTAAATAACTTGATCATAAACTTTTATTTCTCTTGACAAATGTAAAATGTCATATGCACTATTAAAACTTCAATTTAAATTGAGGTTAAATACGATGTAACTTAAAATGTGACTAAAGCTGCAATTTCTACTTTGGAGACTAAGAGACTGAGATTAGAAATTACTTTATTATGCTCAAAAACTTAAATTAAGTATCAGATATACTTTATTAAAAATTAGGTCCCTTCAAACATATGAGCTGCCATATAAAAGATAGTTTTTCTCTGTTATCACTTAGAATGTAAAGTGAAAGAATTAGGCTTCAGCACAGGACTTAGGTAAATTAAAGTAATAATTCTGTGTTAACATACACTAGTACATAAAAGTTATATTGATGACAGTGGCTAGATAATCTTTTGCTCTGAATCTCTTTTACTACAACAAATTATCTTCAGACAATTTAAACTAAAAGTCAAAGGGACAGATTAAATGACTTCCAAATGACCCTTCCAGTGTGGTTCTGTGCTTATTAATAAAGTATATTTTTCTTATAGTTCTTATCCTAGCAAAGTAAAGAAGGGATTCCAGCATTTCATTTTTAGGTTAAGCTAAGTAAATGTAGGCTTTCATAGGTTTACTTAAAAACACCTAAGATAATTTCCCTATATCACTTTCCTTGATAAACAGTGATATGGATATTAATAAGGGTTTGAACACTTTATATTCTGCTTAACATCCCACTAATCGTACTTATTTCAGTCTTCTTTGTAAACATCCATACAGAGGAAATATTTTCTCTATCTGGGCAAATGTATTTCCCTCCTCTCCCAAGCTGAATTCCTATCCAATCTGTATCTCCTTAGGGCTGAGCTTGCCTTTTTCTGTTTTTCTGTCTTCCTTCCTCACTGTCCCAAAAATATCAAGTTCTTGTATATTTCTCTTCCCATATCCCCCTTTGTTACTTTAGTTGTCTTCCTCTTCCTCCATTTCACTTGTGCTTTTCTGTGTGTGCCTCTCCATTTCTGCCCCTAATCTGCTGTCCCTACCTATCTCTTACAAAGTCCCACCCACCCTACACTCCTTCCAACTCCTCAGGGCTTTATAAATCCAGAATCATTTACCAACAGTGTTTATTGGGCTTCTCTCAAAAAATCTACCACAGAGTGCTCACATTCCAACAGGGTGTATTTGGCTTTCAGGAAACAACAGAGGTCTATGACCTCCAGTTTAAGATTCCAGACTGATTACACTAAAATTCTGCTTCAGTTTCCAAAATGCCCTCTGAAACCTGATGCCAATGAAGAACTAGTATACATCAGTGCATCTCAACCAAATCTGCATAAGAATCACCTTAAGATATTGTTAAAATCCAGGTTCTGATTCACTTGGAATGAAATCCAACATTCCGAATTTCTTACGTGCTTCAAGGTGATGCTAATGCTGCTGCCATGAAGCAGATTTTGAACAGCAAGCTCCACTTTCTGCCAGAAGCACCATCAATCCTGCCCACACCTGAGCTTTTGGCCACTGCACTGCTGAACAACAAACCATCCATACACGTGTCTTCTCTTTCAACCTGATATTGCCTCATTATTGTATCATTCATATTACTACTGTCTTTTTACACCGTAAGTACTTTAACTGATTTTTTCCTTCAGTTTTTATTTCATCCACTACACATCACAGTTTAAGATTACAATATAAAATTTAAAGCATTACTGTGCTTTCATTTCCTTTTGATTTCTCATCAAATTTGCTTCACTAAATATAACTGTACTTCACTATGACAACAGATTTACATATAATGCAGAAATTATTGGAAAAGGACAAGAAGGCAAAACAACTGCTTTACAAAATAATTATTTGGTGTCTTTTATTCCAAATTCAGAAACAAAAGGAGAAAGCACCAAAAGGTTGCTAGGTCCTATTTTGCACTTATATTTGCTATTTGTAAAATAGGTCAAGCTCTTAAACCCCTTTAAGAAACAACGAAGGAACAACACAGGAATTGTTTCCTTATCAGTCAAGAAGTTTAAACCTCTTCCTTTTCTATTAGCCAATCATTAGGGTCGCATGTTGCCCAGAAGGGGTTACTAGATAAGTAGAGCCCAAGCTACATGTTAGATCCTAAAAAATAACTCACTTGGCTTTCATATTACTAGAAGTCAGCTAAGTTCTCTTAGTCATGTTATCCCCAGAAGAGAGACTTAAATATTCCAGAACTTTGAATAAAAGAAAACCTCAGGAAAATAGTGTCTTCTGACTGCATTGTTTTTAAAACTATTTTTGACAGGCTGAGTATCTAGCTCAGTGGTAGAAAGCCGGCACTGCAATAGTAATAATATAATTTTGTTGATACACAATATTTGTATATTTTTATGAGGTTCAGTACAATAATTATTTTTACACACACACACACGATGTATAATAATCAAATTAGGGTAATAAGCATGTCCATCTCATCAAACATTAATCATTCCTATGTGTTGGAAACCTGGGTACAATTTTTTAGATATTTAAAAATATATCATAAGTCATTGTAACCACAAGTTACTCTATTATGCTATACAAAACCAGAACTAATTCTCCTAACTCTGTTTTGGTGCCCTTTAATTTCTTTCTGCCCTCCTATTCTTCCCAGTATGCAGTGAATACTGTTTCACTGTTGCTTCCATGAAATTGATTTTCTTAGTTTCAACAAATGAGCGAGATCATATGACACCTGTCTTTTTGTGTTTGGACTCACTTCATTTAATATATGAACATCTAGTTCCATCCATCTTGGTGCAATTGACCAGATTTCATTTCTTTTTTATGAGTATTATTCCATTTTTTATATGTATCATATTGTCCTTATTCATTAGTGGACCTTGTCATCACCAATAATTGCAATTCTTGCAAAATCTCAACTTCTATCTCATCCTCCAAAATTCATCAAATATTCAAATCCCTTTTTTTCTTTACCTCCATTACTACCACCAGCTTCAAACCATCATCACTTATGCCTGAAATACTGTAATAGCCTCCAAACTGACCTCCTCCAATCATTCTGCAACTCAGTCTATATACAACTCATGTACCACAAGGATGATCTTTTAAAATATAAATCAGATCAGCTCATCTCTATCATTGCCTAAGGGATATCTACTATCTCTCATTTCTTCAAATATGTACAATTACATCATTTTCCTATGACTCTTTCAATGTATTGTTCATTTATCCTGAAATTATTTTTTAACTCTTCATCTTGATAATATTCACCTGTAACTTAGTCCTCAACTCTAATCTCATTCCTTCCCAGTACTTGTCACAATTAAACAGAAAGTATTTATTTGTATGGTTAGTTGCTTATTTTCAGTACACTTGTCCCTCTTCCAACTATGCTAGTGTCTTTGAAGGCTGATATCATTTCTTTTTGATTCACTACTGAAAAGATAAGCTAAACAGAAGGTTTAGACAAATCATTTATGAAAAACTTCCATATAAAAACAGGCTAAATTTTAGTAGCTTTCATATTTTTATTTCATAGCTTCTTTTTTTAAACATGATTTTAAAAAAGTTGCCCGTATTGTATAACAAAGACACAGAAGAACTTTTATGCTGCAAAGACATTCAGCAGTGTTCTATTCTAAACTGACAAATCTATGGCTAAGCAAGTATGGATTAAAAAAAAATAATTGATACATAATGAAAGCTTCAGTTAAATTACATTTCAGTAGAAATTAATTATATTGAGAAATTTAAGTATGTTCTTAATAAATAAACATATCACCAAAATACAAGTATTAAAATCAATATGAATTATTCTCAAGTTACTCTATGCATGTGAGAATGACTTCTAGCATTAAATCACAAATAAATTAGGATTAAGAGAAAAGGGGACCCGATGATAAGATCTGAGAGATAACCAGATCCACCTTTTTGTTTTATTAGGTTTTATAAACAGTACTGTTGATACAAGGAGACACTGCCAAGAATTTCTCATAAATAACAAAATACTGATTTGATTTTCTGGAAGCCTCAAGGGGCTTTATATCTAAGTATCAACTAGTGTTGAAATAATCATCTTAGTACTTTTCAACATGCATGAATATCATTTAGTTTTTGAAAAAAATAAAAGTATTGGCTCATGAGACTCATAATGGAATATGTCACCTTTAACCCCTAGATTACTGGATTGAATCTGTTCCCAGATAGTAGATCTAGTAATATTCTGTAGGTGGCTGCTGACTTGTAACATCCAGTCTGGAAAGCTAAGCTTTTCCATGTAGTCTCTGTAACAGAGCTGATTATGTCATATGTGTTCCAACATTTTCAATGCCTGTTTTAGTCATTAACAAAACACTGAGAACTGAGGCCATAGCTCTGTGGTAGTGCACTTATCTGGTATACTCAATCCCTGTTTTGGGTCCTCAGCTCCACAGAAAAAAACTAAAAGATAAAGAAGGATTCTACTGAGAATATCTGCTTCTGTGGATCATTCTGAGCATGGCACATATGGGGAAAAAGAAAAAAAAAAAACGACCAGAAGGATAGCCACCAAAACTTCAACTGCAGCAACACTTTGTGTACTAAAAGACCATAAATAGTTACATATTTTGAAAATATTCTATATGGGGATGGAGCTCATTGGTAAAGAATATGTGTTTGTAGTCAGCTTTTATGCTGCTGTAACCAAAAGACCCAACCAGAACAACATTAGTGGAGGAAAAGTTCATTTGGGGGCTCATAGTTTCAGAGGTCTCAATCCAGTATTAGCAGGTTACATTCCTCAGGGCTTGAGATGAGGCAGAACATCATGGTGGAAGAGTGTTGTGGAGGGAAGCAACTCACATGATGTTCAGGGAGCAGAGAGAGACAGAGTCCACTCCTTAAATACAAATCTATACCCCAGAGCTCCACCTCCAATGAGCCACTTTCTCTAGCCACACCCATCCCCCTCCAGTTACTACCCAGTTAATCCCATCAGGAATCAATTCACTGATTAGGTCAAGGCTATAAACTAATCATTTCTCCTTCAAACTTTCTTGCATTGTCTCATCCGTGAGTTTTTGGGGGACACTACATCTAACCCATAACAACGTGCCTAGTGTGCACAAGTTCTTGGGTTCAAATCCCAGCACCACAAAACAAACAAAAAAAATGTTGTATAATGAACATATATCACTTCTGGCAATAAAGTATGATTTTTAGAAATTATTTATAAAAATTTTCTGTGTAAAAATTAATCATCATTTTTAATTTGTGATTAGGCATAAGAAAGGAAATGTATAATGTGATCTGAGTCTAAGATCTTTCTTGAAATTTGTTATAGGCATGTGAAACCAAGAAAAACAATAAAAAAATTATAAGCCAAGAAGTTAACCAAAGGTAGGCATGGTGGTACACGTCATAATTCTACCTACTTGGGATGGCTGTGGCAGGAGGATCCTGAATTTGAGATCAGCTCCAGCAACTTAGGGGGACCTTGTCTCAAAATTCAAAAAGGCTGGGGATATACCTCAGTAGTAGTAAGGCCCTGGCTTCAATCCCTAGTACCACCAAAAAAAAAACAAAAAAACAAAAACAGTCAACCTAAAACACTTGAGCTTACAATCCATTGTTTAAGAGCAGTTTAAAATGGAATATAATCTGATGATTATTAATTGCCAGAATCTATAGTACATTCTCTGACACCGCTATTTCCTCTAACACATTGAGATGGTCAGCAAAGTTGTCCTTTCCTATTGAAACATCCATTAAAACTCAAACTTTCTATTTATGCCTACTGCCACTGTCATTTCCCATGTGCACTGTAGAAAATGAGTTTCTATTTTTATATTTCACAACTACTCTTTGAAAGGTAAAACCCCAATATGTGAAGGAGAATTTGTATAGTCTTTCAAAAGAAAATAAAAACTCTTTTCTCTTAATGCAATATCCAACGATATTGCTCTTGCTTTTGTTTTTCCCAGCAAATATACAATTCACACTACATGTGCTGGAAGAGATAACATTCTATACTTACTTATAACAGAGCCTAAGACTGATATTTGAATATGAGAAGTGGCTCCATGGACTGCTACTCACTTATATCATAATTAAGATTTCATGATTTTTTTTCTGATTTTTGTTTCTTAGTCACTTAAGATGATAAAACAGCTATAAACCTAACAGAAATGTTAAGAGTTTATTATAAAAACATGAACAAAGGACTACTCTGATTAATGGCTTCTTCACTTAAATGAACATACATAAATTTTTTTAAAAACATTTGAATTCGAGGCTAGTGCTATAGCTCAGTGTAAGAGTGCTTGCCTAGCATGGGTGAGACACTGGGTTTGATTCTCAGCACCATAAATAAATAAATAAATAAATAAATAAATAAATAAATAAATAAATAAAGGTCCATCAACAACTAAAAAAAAATTTTTAAAAATTTGAATATCATCCTGAGTATAAACATTATAAAAATGAATGTGTTAATTTGTCCCTGAAATAAATGATTTCAGTCCATACTATCTGCACGTCCTGTATTATACAGTGAGTATCCATAAATAAGGGAAAATTTTCCATACCATCAATTCCAACCAAAATGGAATTTAGCATATCCATCACACTCTTTACTTAATTAGAAATTAATTTAAGGACAATTTGATGACTGAATCATTTCATTTAAATTACTGTATCTTACCAAATAAGTTCTGAATTCAAAATTGAACCAGGGTTGATAGCATTTTTGATGTCAGAAGCATCCACAGCTCCTTCAGATAAAAGGCTTTGTATAAATAATCCTTCAATTTTCTATTATCTGATCACAGTGGAGGTAAAGAGAAAAAAACTAGTAAAAACAGCAATAATTAGACATTAAATATAACTATGTGCAACATATTACACATACAATATTTCATTTAATCATGAATCAATTTGGGAAAAACAAGTACAAGAAAATGAAAATCCTGAAATGACTCTTTAATACTTCTCTTTGGAATAATGGGAAAAAAAGATATGATATGTAAAAATATTTTAGAATTTGGTCAGAGTGCTTAAAAATGGCAAGATTTTTTTCTTCTTTTTTTTTTTTTAAGGTAAAACAAATTAAGTAAAGGAAACAGGGACTTTTTTAAAAAATGAAATATAAACCCAGGTCAATTCCAAGATGAAAAGTTTTTCACAGAACCTGTACCTGTTTATGTGAACACACACATAAAGTATATATGACTTTTCTGACATTACCAAAAACCATCTCATTTCACAAAATAGCTATTTCTAAGCTCTGGAGTTAACACCACAGAACTCAGGGATTCTTGTCTATCCCAAGTTCTATGTAAGGAGACTTGAGTTCTGGTTTTCATTCCATCACTGATCAGCTGTATGATATTGAACAGATCTTCTTTTCCACGATTCTGTCCTGATAACACACACACACACACACACACACACACACACACACACACAAAATCATTCAAATAATTAAAAATATAATGACATATTTCATTTTCACCTCATCTCATCTGAACCATTTCATTCCCAGGAGGAAAGTTTCCATCTACTCTGGACTAGATTCTGAAAATACATTGTATTGTACCCAGGTAAATGTGTATATTTACCATACATATTCATTTCACTTTCTTATTTTACCTAAGTGAGGAAAATTAGACAATACAAATTCTAAAACACTTTGAGAACCATCATTTTATAACAACAAAAAGGTCATCATGTATTGAAAGCAATAGAGAATATTCCTTCAAAAGACAATATTTTACTTCAAAGTACTGAGGATCTAAAAAAAAAAAAAAAAAAAAAAAAAAAAGAGCACTCCAGTAAATAAATTCTAGAACTACAATCTTTGATTAATTAACAAAAATGATTTTTTCCCCAGGAAATACAGTTCTTCTATGGTTTTGCTACATAGAAGGCCAGCAGATGTCTGCCTATTCTGAAGGGAATTTCTCTTCCTCAGGAGAAAACAGCTTAACTAGGATACAAATAGCCATATGTTGACTGTACCACTGCTTAGCAGATGACTTAGAGAGCCACAGTCTACAATGGAAAGCTTGAAGGTCAGGGTTCAAATAAATTTTCCTTAAAATTCAATGTAATTATTTAAGATCAAATTACTTATTAAATACAAGCTATATCAAAGAACTGTGTTATTAATCTGTGCCAGGCATAACATAAACTTAATAATTGGTGTTATTCAATGTAGAATAATAAATCAATAAGATATTTTCATAAGCATTTCATAGACTCTCCAACATATATAATCCAAAATAAGCAAGAAGATTGCTTTTTATTTTTTTTTTGTTTTTTTTATATGTAACTATAATGCTCTAATTAAAAAAAAAACTGCTTTGCATGATCCTTAAGAAAAGCCAAGTTTGAAACTGAATTAGACACATAGTGAATTATTTTTTTTTATGTGGTGCTGAGGATTGAACCCAGTGCCTCATGCATACTAGGCAAGCACTCAGCCACTGAGCTACAACTCCAGTCCCCATAGTGAGTTTTCCTAAATCTTTTAAACAGCAGTGTCTTCTAAATTACATAATTAAATATCACTATCAAAATATGTCATTCTTCATTTGCAAAGAGAACTAATAATGAAGAAATAATTTTAAAAAACACATTTGTGATTAGAGAGATTCTTTTCCTTTATAAAACCCAAACCAAAATTTCCAGGTATAGATATTACAAATAAAGGCTGCTGAACATATCTTAACTGTCATGTTTTTAAACTTCATAATAATGTGAAATAAGTTTACCTGCAACAAAATTCAGTGCTTAAGAAAAAGGAAGACAGTTTTTTACCACATGGTAAGAATAAGCACCAAAATGTGAGCCAATATTCTCTGCAAGAAGGTCAACCCTGGTTATAAATGTAATGTAAATGAAAATAAAAATAAACTAAAGGTAATCAATAAATATAATCCCCAGCTGCATTGTTCCCATTTAAATAAACTCTACAGACATAATATGCAAGAATATTATCATTTCTCTATAGAAATAAGAGTTTTAAATGGCATTCCATAATCTTTTTTTTCAAAGTTTGAGGGACTGACAATTATGAGGAACCAAGCAAGCCAGTTGTTGTTACAGCTGTAAAACTTGGTTTAAGCACAAGTAAAACACTGATAAATGTTTTTAAAAGCATTACCAACAACTGCACTGTGAAACCTGCGTTGCCTCAAGACACTTTTGTTAATGCTATCACTTGGGGCTACAGCGTCACTACAATATTAGATGCAATCTTTGTCTTCCTGTGTTTGAGCCTTGGGGAAAGTAAGAATAGTATTCAGTGAACTTCTGGTACCTAAACTAAGGAAATATTTTTTTAAAAAAAGTAGTATATTCTCCAAGAAAAAATAAAACCCAAACTGTAACTAAACTTTACAGGTTTATCTTATAGAAATATGACCCATGCTTCCCCCTTCTTTCCATCTTAGTTATTAACAAAGCATACAAATGGCTAATTTTGGATTTAGGACAAAACCATTCTAAAGATGGTGAATGAGCAGAACTTGTTTCTTAAAATAAATAACTGAGCTAGGCATGGTGGCGCATGCCTCCATTCTCAGATTTAGCAGAAAGATCACAAGTTCAAGGCCACCCAGGGCAACTAAGCAAGACCCTTCTCAAAATCAAAAGTACAAAGGGTTGTGGATGGGGTTCAGAGATAGAGCAACCTAGGGTTCAATCTCTAGCACCACAAATAAATAAACAAATAAATAAATAACTGAAATACAGTGAATTCAATTACTACATATCTTTTTGTAGCAAACTGAAGCATACATTTACTAAATAGTTTCTAAACTTTAATGACACCAAATCCTTTTAAATGGCTGAGTAATTTATTTTTCTCATAAACTTATGTTCAAATCATGTCTCATTCAAATAAAATATTTTTCTATTCATTGTAATTAACCTAGCATAAAAATTATTCAAAACAAATGCTCCTTAAGCTTTTTTAAGGTTTCAAATTATTATTATCTTTAATAAGAATACTTGTTATCAAACTATCCTAATTAACTAAATCTTACTTGACAATTTATAGTATCTATGCTTTCTCCTTTTATAGATATCGTGATTGTTACTGTTCAAATATTTTTAAAGTTTTTCTGTTAAATTTTGTTCAGTAAATTAGCTGAGTGTGGAGACACACACATATAATCTCAGCAATTTGGGAAGCTGAGGTAAGAAGATCATAAATTCAAGGCCAGCCTCAGATATTTAGCAAGGCCCCAAGCAATTAATCAACACCTTGTCTTTAAAAAGAAAAAAAAAAAGTTTAATCAGTAAATTAGAATATTTTTTTCCTCTAGAGCTGGAAAACATTTTGAGGACATAATGATGAACATCATGCTAAAATTTGTGAATTATGCATGAAGGGGCTCTGTCTTTGAATATTTTGCTGGTAGAAGTGATATAATGATCTTGTGTCTGGTTTCAATTCTGATTGTACATTTGTTGAGGGGGATGAACAGCTTTTCACATAATGGCTTCTCAAGGTAATGGAATGCCTACCTTAGAAATGACTTAATTGGAAAGAAGGCTGTCTAAATCCCAATGCATGAAGGGCATCTTGATCATTGGAGTGAAACTAAAGGTGTTTTGGAAAAGGAAGATCTAGAAGGTGAGTATTTAGACCTGTTCAAACCTATAACTTCCTTCTTAAAATCCAGACAATGATAAGAATGTGAGTAGAGCAAAAAGTAATCCAGAAACACCAGATGACTTTTTGCTACTCCTGTTGATACACACTTCATTTATTAGAAATTATGATTCCAGAGAACAATCATTTTGATTTTCCCTCTGGTTTTCAGTTTCTTACCTACCAGAAATTGGAGCTGGCCTACGTGTTCTGTATTAGCTTTTCTGATTCTCTAAATTTGTTTTCAAGTGCTAACTTAATTTTACCTCTGCAAAGAATTATTAAGCGTAAATAGACCAAAAGTTAGAAAGGTGCCAGAATCTTAACATTGAAAGATGACTCAAACAGATATTATTTAAAAATAAGTTGAACACTTATATTTCTTTTGTTTGAAAAACTACATTAAAGTTGGGCCTCAAAAAAATAAAAATAAAAGCAAAATATCTTTTTGTTGTGATGATAGTTTTCATACACCTTGCCGAGTTCATTCTAAGACTTCAGGGAGAGTCAGGGCAATACAATAAGACAGTGAAATGCAAATACTGGTTTCCAGTAAACAGTGAAAAAATATGAATGATTAGTTTTGTTATGCTTTAAAATGTTACTTTGTTTTATTCTAATTATATTTTATGCTCATATCATACACTTTTGACATTCTGTCTCAATGTAAGCACTACATAACTTTGTGTAGATGATCAAATCATTTAAGCACTCTGGAGCTGATTCCACATTAATAATATAATTGAGCTGGAATAATTATCTCTAAATTCTTTTCTGTGTCTACAATTTTATAATTATTTATGGTTCTATTTATTCAAGTTACAGTAAAATGCTATAGACTATGAAAATGATTATATTATTAAAATGTTAAACATAAATCATATGAAAATATTACTTATCTGGAAAAACATATAGAAATATATGCATAGTTGTGAATACAGTTATGTATGCGGTTAAGGGAATTAAGCTTAATCTCATCTGTCTCTCCAATCCTTATGCAGAAATTCTCAGTGTTTTTAAAGATTTTTTTTTAGTTGTAGATGAACACAATACCTTTATTTTATTTGTTTATTTTTATGTGGTGCTAGGGATCAAACCCAGTGTCTCATGCATGCTAGGCAAGCACTCTATCAGTGAGCCACAACCCCAGCCCTGAAATTCTCAATTTTTGTCATAGATCTACACCAGGATTTTTCAAGGAAATGAAATGTTTTGGCTACCTTTTGAATATGGATAGAAAAATAAGAGAAGTCCAAATCTTATTCAAATAAAATGAACATTTAGACTCTAAAAACAATTTAATCATTAGTCAACATATTCTAGCATAACCTACTAGAGGATTACATGCACCATTTTTGACACTTCACTATAGAAGCCAAGTATAAAGCCTATAAATCTTTTCTAGATTTAGCATTAAGAGAAGTATAATATATTTCCAAGAATTAGAAATTGTTTAAAACCATACCTTATATTACAAGTTGAGAGTAATTCTTCCAATGAAGACAGCTTTTTAAAATCCTATACTATATTATTTGCAATCACATTATGATATTCACTATTTTTAGAAGTAAAAAAGGAGGGGAATAAGTTCAGTGAAATTGTTAATAGAAAACAGTTCCAAATCAAAAGTCAAAAGGTTCAACAACTACATGCACAAACCTCAGTCTAGCTAGAATAACTAGCTAGGATGAGAAATAAAGACAATTTGAAAACTAGGTTTCATCCAGATATAAAATAAGTACAGAGGGTCCTCAAGTAAAGCCTATTTATTGCACATGCTCTATTTTTCATTGCCATTATCATTACTTGGCCACTCCCCCTGCCAAACACAGAAAGCCCATTTTACTTACTAGCTACCTCCAGCGATGCGTTGTGGCTCACAGCCTCTCCAAGGTAATTCCTTGCCACACACACGTAGACCCCTTCATCAGGCCTACTTTTTCTTCCATGTACTATACGTAAGAAAAATAAAGATCCACTTGGCAGCAACATTCGGTGTGAGCGAGGGTCATCTTTGTCTGTTTCCACTCTCTCCCCGCCTTTGTACCATTCAATAGTGGGTGTGGGGCGGCCTTCAGCTTTACAGTTCAGAGTTGCAGGTTCTCCTTTTGAGACAATTAGGTCAGAAGGGTGTTCAACAATTCGAGGTGGAAAATCTTCCTGTCGAAGACGGGAGCCTGCAAAAAAGAATTGACAAAATATCTTCCTGTTTCACTCAAAAACAGTTAAAAGCCTTATATCAGAAGTTTTTAACACTATTATTTAAACACTACCTAATGTTGACCTACCCTTCCTATCCTATCTGCTAACTAATCCTTCTGGCATCCACTTTGACTGCACCTTCCAAATCCTGAATTCTTTTGACCCTCCACTTAGAAAGTTCTCTTGCTTACACTCTACTTGTACAAATCCTGTTTGCTGTTCAAATCCCTGACCAGGAATCATTTTAGAGCCCATTACATTGTTTATACCATGCACAGTGCCTGCTTTTGAAGAGAAACCTGTCAGGGAACTGCTAAACAGCTTCCTGAGTATTACAAATAATACCATGGCTTCCTGGCATCTCCTTTTAACTATCATCAATTAAGACTCTAACAAAACATGCTGTACACAAATGAAAATTTATATTCAAATACAATAAAATTTCTTCATATAGATTCTTATCTCTTCCTAAATAATAAAATCTGTGTGTGTATATATATATATATATACACACACATAAATATATTCCCCACAGCTTTAATTAATAAATTTATTTCATTATTTTATGAATATTTGAATATTAAATAATTGAATTCAAATGAATAAATACAATATTAATGGAAAAGAATACTGGGTAAGGAGCTGCATTATGGACCTTAAATAGTACTTAAGAAATGAAGGTCTATATGTAAATGTCATTTAAATATATCCTGTTTTTGTGCCTTATTTTTCCAATGATATTATAATCTCACAAACAGGATCATGTTTCATATTTTTAAAACTCTTATCCTATTTATGCTTTGTATAGCGTAAATATGTAAATTACTCAAATTCAACAGCCCAAGCCTTCATTAAATGGAGCCCAGAACTTGGCTTTTAATGGTGTTCGAAACTCACTCAAGAAAGCACAATAGAAGCAAGCTTGCCTGACACCTCCCTTCCCGCCTCTATACCTCCTAAACTTTCTCAATTCAGTCTACTCATGTCTATTTCTACAGCCAGCTACTATCCCAGATCCAACTACTATCCCCCCTGCCAGGGTTTGAGAAAGCCATTGAAATAGTTTACTTCCATATGATCTGATGAAGACTTTCAGGTGCAAGCACAATCTGAGTCCTGCTTTACTTCAGAGGCCCTTAGAATAAATTCACTGCTCCTAAATCTTCAAGGAGACCCACAAGAGCCAGCCATTTCCTTCCCTGATCAGACTCTCCAGATTTCCTGTCCACTCCTTTCTCTGCTCCCTTCTCTCAGTCTTCCTGGTTCCACAGACATAGTGGGCTTCCTCCTACCCTGTGGCCTATGACAGCCACAGGCCCTGGGCTCCAAATGAACTCATATTACTTTACACCCACAATTCTTTCAAATCTCTGTTTCCCCAATTTTTCCCAAAAACTAAATTTTGTTTCTATAAACCCAAGCAGGATGCTTTAAGTATACTTGGTAACAACATTCAGAATTATAATTTAAGTCTATTTGTCTGAGGCTTCCACTATGGTCTTTTCTCCACTAGTCTGTAAGATCTGTGGGTCTGATTTTGGTCATGGTTTTCTCTTGTGTCTGGTAGAGTTCTGAGCACACTACAGTACTGAGGAAGTGTGTTGAACCAGAAATACAGCTTAGTGTTAGAGCACTTTCCCAGAAGATACAAGGCCCTGGGTTTGCTTCCTGATATCACAAAATAAATAAATAAATGTTGAATAAATGAAAAACTAAATGAAATTCTAACACAAAAGAACAAGCTAAGCAGAATGCATTGCAGCTTAAGAATCATGCACTGTAAACCTGGCTTGGTGGCACACATCTATAATTCTAGCAATTCAGGAGGCTGAGGCAAGAGGATCCTAAATTCAAGTTCATCCTCAGCAACTTAGCAAGGTCCTAAGCAACTCAGTGAGACCCTATCTCAAAATAAAAAATAAAAAGGACTGGGGATGTGGCTCAGTGGTTCAATCCCTGGTACCATTAAAAAAAAAATGGAATAATGCAGATATACTTTTTAAAAGACTTGAAAAGACCTATAGACTTTTTAAAAGACTTTAGAAGATTTAATCTTTTTTTTTTTTTTTTTTGGCACTGGTTTGAATCACTGAACTACTTCCCCAGTCCTATCTATTTGTTTGTTTGTTTGTTTTAAATTTTTAGACAGGGTCTCCCAAAGTTGCTGAGGCTGATCTCGAACTTGCAGTCCTCCTGCCTCAGTTTCCTAAATTGCTGGGATTACAAACACGCTACACCACACAGGACTTCTCTTTTAAAATTGTAAGCAATATATACATTGTTCAATCTTAATAGAGTATAAACCCTGCATAGGCTTATTTATATTTGTGCCTAATATGTAACTACTACAATTTTTATTTTTTCTTAGTGAAATGAATGAAGTGAATGATGAAACTGAAAGATCTATTATTTGCTTATAACCTTCAGGAGACAAAAAGTTATACACTTAACCAAATAAGAGTCTTACTATCAGAAATACTGACAGATAGCTTTCATTTAGTGCATGGTAAACAGTATGGATAGCTTTCATTTAGTGCATGGTAAACAGTATGCTATAAATTCTTTAAATGCAACCAGACTCTAAAAGAGGGGGAAATAAACCAGCCATATGTGGAAAAGATGAATTGGAAATTCATACTATCTATATTTAAGTCAGGTGAAATTAATATTGGTTTTAGATTACTCATAATCATCAATGCTACAAAACTCAGAAAATAAAGCATTGTAATATATCATTGGCCTTTATCTTGACTATAATTACAAAAGATGGATGCTGAAGAAAAACTAATGAGATAATACACATTTATTTATTTATTTATTTAGGTGCCAGCAATTGAACCCAGCAGTACTTGGGGCACTCAACCACTGAGTCACATCCCCAGCCCGATATATTTTATTAAAGCAAATTTTAATTTGAATTCTGAAAGTCCATTTGAAATAGGTAATAGAGATGCATGGATTCCTATAAGAACATGGCCATCCAAGACAGCCTAAGCAAGTCAGAGAAACATAGAGAGACATGGAACTTGTGATAAACCTTGAAAATGAGTCTTAAAGAAAAGAAAGGAGATGATTTCACCTAGAGGAACAGCTACAAGAGTATACGGTACACTTATCGGACCTGCAAGTAGGTTATTATGGCTGTATATGAAATGCATGTTGAATTCACTGAAAAATAGCTACAAGAAGTGATGTGATAGGCTTTGCACATCAAGCTGCAGTTCTGCAACCTAGCTGAAGGCAACAGGAATCCATTTAAGTAAGGGATCAGTATGACCAACTTTGATTTTAAAGAGGTCACTATTAGCCAGGGGCACACACCTCTAATATCACTTACTGGAGAGAATGAGGCAAGAAGATCAGAAGTTTAAGGTCAGGCTGGGTAACTTAGAGAAGCCCTGTTTCAAAAATAAAAATTAATAAGGATAGGGAATTAGTTCAGTGGAGAAGTACCCCTGGGTTCAACCACTAGTACTGCAAGAAAAAAAAAGAAAACAGCTCACTATGGCTAGTAGGACGCTGGACTTAAGAAGGTAAGTTAGAGGAAGATGAAGAGGATACTTTATACCCTTTAAGCAATAAATCTGAGAACCTGAACTTAGACATTGACAGAAAGAAAAATAGGGAAAGTCTAATTTTATTATGTCATAATAAAATTACTGGCAACATGGAGGATGATGGAAATGAAATACAAGGAAGCAATGGAGGAAGGGAGATTCCAGATTCCTGATCTCGAGGATAAGTGAAGAGCAGTCAAAATGCAAATAGGAAACCAGAGTGAGATTGGGTGAGAGGAAGATATTTATTCAGTATGACACATGGAGAATTTGGGGTATGTCTATATTATCAAAATGCATATTCAAGTTGAACTTTAGAAAAGAAATCTCAGCTAGAGCTGTGGATTAGAATAGAGATGGAGACAAAAACCATGGGAAAGAATAAAACTATCTGGGGAGAGACTAGAGGAAGTAATGCGGATTACAGAACCTGGAGGTCACCCAGGCTCCACTGAATAGCAGCCTTGCTGAAGACTCCCTCTATCCTAACCTGCAGTTCTGCAGAGCTGGACCACAGCCAGCATGACTTTTGGGAATGAAGGATTCAGACCCAAGTTTTCACCATGATGTTTGTACAGCAGCATTCAGTAAGAGTTTTAGCAATAAAAATGCTTTCTATATTATTAATGACTACATTTTCAAAAATGTTCTGTGAATAGTCTTTCCTCAGGTCATTACTAGCATTGCTAGAAAAAAAAAAGGCATGGATCTCAGTGTCTTTAGTTTTGCTAATGTACACTGTGAGGTGCCAGAAAAGGAATATGATATGCAGCATTTCCCAAACTTATTTAGTCATTGAACTCTTAGTTTTTCTTTTTTGCAGGATATCCCATTGAACTTTGCTCCTGAGAAACACATTTAAAGAGAAAATATATACTATGAAGCATATAATAATCTGAAGAGAATGAATACGTTTAGCAGAAGAAGCTATTTAACTGGAGTAGACCAAGCACCTTTGGAAATCATAGCAAACATAGAAATCTTTCATTTCTCACAACGAAAAAACTTCATGAAAGGGACTTTCCAATTTCTGAGTCATATTTACAATGAATGATTGGATAACCTCCATAATAAAACCATAAATGCTAGTCATCATCTTTATAAAAACTGTAATAAATTAGTCTTTGTAATCAAGTTTAAGCAGGCAAGAAAGAGATCGAAAAGAAAAACTGCTATTAATTATCCATCATCTCCTTTCTCACAACAACATCTTTATGAGGTGGGTGTTGTTATATCTGGTGTCCATATGGGGAACTGAGATCTCAGCTGTCATTCAGCTGGGAGATGGCAGTGCTGGAAGTCAATCCTAGTCAAATCCAAAGCTCTTGCTCTTGCCAGCTAGACCATAAATACTGCTAGGATTAACTGGTTAAAATCCATAGAAAAATGAGCTATGCTTTCCACACTAGAATTGTTCATTCTGATTGCTTCCTTGTAAAATGTAGATGATAAAAAGAGTGAGAGCTGGGCTCAGTGGTGTATACCTGTAATCCCAGGAGCTTGGTAGACTGAGACATGAGGATCAAGAGTTCAAAGTTAGCCTCAGCAGGGAGGCCCTAAGCAACTCAGGAGATCCTGTGTAAAAATTAATAAAAAAAAAAGGGGGGGGGATGGGCAGAGGCTAGGGATATGGCTCCATGGTTAAGGGCCCCTGGTACCAAAAAAAAAAAAAAAAAAAGAAAGCAAGAAGCAGTCAAACCTAATGGCATCTATTGTTCTTTCCCCATACATAGAATGTCTATCTGTAACCCTAATGACTTCAGAAGCCCAGTTCTTACACAATTATTTGTACTATTAAACTAAATATTGGGCTGGGGATGTGTCTCAAGCGGTAGCGCGCTTGCCTGGCATGTGTGCAGTACTGGGTTCGATCCTCAGCAGCACATACAAACAAAGATGTTGTGTCCGCTGAAAACTAAAAAATAAATATTAAAATTCTCTTTCTCTCTCTCTCTTAAAAACAAACAAACAAATAAAAAACACTAAATATCGGGCTGAGAATATAGTTCAGTTGGTAGAGTGCTTGCCTTGAGTACAGGAGGCCCTGAGTTCAATCCCCAGGACCACACACACAAACACACACACACACACACACACACACACACAAAAAAAAAAAAAAAAAAAAAACCTAAATATCACTAGTTTCAAACTTTTTTCTGGCAATATACGTGAAGGAAAAAATCTCTGATATTCTATCTGTAAAGTGAGAAAAGTCACCCAATTTTATACATATAGCTATGGTCCACTGTCTGAAAGGACAATTTTTTTTTCCTTTTCTTTACTACTTTTTTTTTTTTTTTTTGTAATACCAAGGACTGAACCAGAGCCTTGCACATGGAAGGCATACTCTGCCACTAAGTTATAACACTATTCTCAAAAGGAGGACTTTGAGCCAGGAGAAGTTGCTCACACCCTGTAATCCCAGGTACTTGGGAATCGGAGGCAGAAGGATCACAAGTTCAAGGCCCACCTGAGCAACTTAATGGAAACTTGTCTCAAAATAAAATAAGAAAGGGCTGATGCTGTGGCTCAGTGGTAGAGTGTTCATGCACATGGCCCGAGTTCAATCCCCAACATCTAAAATTTTTTAAAAAAAGGATTTTGAGATTTATAATAAAAACTAATAATAGGGAAGTGCATGAGTGCATACAGAATTGTAAATGAAAGACCCCAAGTAGGACATATTAGTCACTAATCTTCCTCCCTTAAAGTGGCATTTACCTTCCTCCATCACAATGTAATCTTTCTATAATATATAATACATATTTAATATTATTTATTATGCAAAAAAGTTTTCTCCAAACATAAATTCTGAGTCCGTGTAAGCTACCTGCCAACCACCATTCCAGTTTGTTATATTTTAAATAATTTTGTTATATTTTAAATTATAAATTATAAGGTTTTTATAACAATTGATAAAACCAACTTCTAGGTTTCAAGCATGCTCCGCATAGGAAACTTACAAGTTACAAAGAAGACATGGTAAAAGAAAAGGGCAGATCCTGAAAGGAGGCCTTAACAAGGAATTAGAATGATACTGTCAACTGCTGTCAGAAAGAATCCTGGTAGAACTTAGGAATAGAGCCCCACTGACTTCGAGCAAGACCAGTATCCCAGAAAAGGACAGAGCAGGATTCTTTCAACAGCTGCCTGGTTGGAAGATAAAATATAAACACCAGTGAATGAAATATCTAAATATTTACACAACCACAGCTGGAAAAAGATATATAATACGTAAGTGCTAAGTATTTCAAGGAAATATATCAAAGTCACATGAGATTTATGATGAGGAAACCAAAGTCTTAGTTGGATGTAAAGTGTTCCCCCCACTGAGACATCATTTTCACAGAAACACAAGCCAGTAACCATTTAAGAGACTGACCTTGTTAATATTCTGCTGAGGGGTCTGTGTATGTGCATGCACACACGTGTATAATTTTATCTATACAGCTTCACATACAATATATAATTTTATTCTTTTTTCTATATGATTTTATTATTTTTTCTACCATAGCATAATTATTACAGAATTATGTTTATTTTTATTTTCAAGTTTCTTAGTAGGCCAAGGGCAAAAAAAGTATTTTATTAAGAAAGTCTTATTGGCATCCAAATTTCTTTTCCATATGCTTTGGTAGATTAAAAATTAGAAAACCTACATTTATTAAAATATCCATCTGCATGGTATATCGTATTAAAGCATCTTGAAGCAAAAAAAATGCTTATAAAATTGCTCAGATCATAAAAGGAACAAATTTAATGAATAGCTGACAGACAACACAATGAATATTAATAGACAATTTGGTGACATCTGTCCAAGATGGGGTGGCAATGTAAACAATGGACTTGACAAAAATACTTATATTTGTAAAAGAATATTTATATTCTTAAAGGAAACTTGCTTCTTATGTTCTTTACTTAAGCTCCATTTACATTTCTGGGAGTAGAATGGCCACCAATTACTAACATTCATCCTATCACAGGCACCAATCCTGTAATTTTCCTGTCAGAATCTCAACCTAGAAGGAGATATTTGTTAAAAATAAGAAAGCAGAACCCATTAATTACTCACTATGTAGAAAACACACTTAAATATCCTCTATGGAGTTACACACATTTCTCAAACACTCATGCTTACTGTTGGAAGAAAGATTATAAAAACACTCCACACACTACTGAAAAACTAAATCTTCCACCTGAAATCAGATGTAGTAAAAGAACACAAGGGAAACAGAATGTACCAAAAGAACCCCGTGATGAATAAATAGATCATGGCATTTCCCTAGACTACTTTGTTTTATCCTAATTTCTCCTGATTATAATCTTTACCTAAAGAAGATTACCTAAAGAAAAAAAAGAACTACTTCTAGCCCAAGTTAGAATAATCTCAATAATTAACTGTCAGGGGTAGAATGTATCATCTAAAATGATTACCAAAATAGACCCCAGTGAAATTCCAGGAGTGAATTCCTGTTGTTTTTGTCACGTTCCTATATAATCTAATATCATATGGCTGTGTCCCCAGGGATATAAAAAAAGAGTGACAGTAGCATAAGTTAAATTTTAGAAACCATTTTGCCTACCCCACCCCCATTTTTAATAATATGGACACTAAGTAGAAGAGACTAAAGAATTAACTGCAGGAATTGCCTCAGCTGAGTCAAATCAGGCAGGATTTCACCCGTAGCTGTAAATAAAAAGATTGGAGGTTGAAGTTGGCTAGCTGAGTTCACTTTTTTCTATTTGCCCTTTAGTAGAAAATTCCAGTTAACATGCAAATAGGAGGATTTTTGTTTTCTAAAAAATGCCAAGCAAAAATATTTGTATATCTTAAAACCCAAATTCTTCACTTTCTCATCCATCAATTTGCACATCATTTGCTTATTTGTTTTTCTATACAGTATTAGGATAAGACTACTTATAATCTTTTATAAATTGTGCTAAGTACTGCTAACATAAAGAAATATGAAATATAAAATCACTGATCTTCACAGCCTAAAGTCTTCCAAGGAAGACAAAAATATTAACAAGAATGATATTAAAGAATAAGATCCATTCAAAGCAAGGCAGTAGTAGAATAAACTATAATAATAAGAAAAAAAAAACTCTAGCATCTATAGGGAACCTAGTTAAAACTAGAAACTGGATTAAGATTGCCTGTCTTCAAATCTGGTACTTGTTACTGTTTGAACCCAGACTTTATAGGACAGCATAATATCTGATACACAAAATAATATTATATTGACTCACGGGTTGAAACCATAAATCTAGTATTTTGGAAGCTGGTATAAACAGCTTTAATGGATTTTATAATCCTCCTCCCTACCATCTTCTGAAGGTGCATTAATATTCTCATTAATTTATAGAGAAATTACATTTTCCTCCTAGATTTGTAAACATTTTTGCAAACTAAGCTCAGTCCCTAATTGTGGTTGAGACTCCAACTCAAAATAATTTGTTTTTGCTGGGCACATTGGCACACACCTTTAATCCCATCAGCACTGGAGGCTAAGGCAGGAGGATCAGGAGTTCAAAGCAGGTCTCAGCAAAAGTGAGGCACTAAGCAACTCAGTGAGGCCCTGTTTTTAAGTAAAATACAAAATAGGGCTGGGGATGTGGCTCAGTGGCTGAGTGTCCCTAAGTTCAATTCCTGGTACATAATAATAATAATAATAATAATAATAATAATTTGATTTACACAATTTTTGGCAGGTTCTGGCACAATTCTTGTAAAACATCTTTCAAAAAACTCGAGAAATAAAATAAATCAAAACTAGAATACTTAGCATGGTAAACCTATTTTTTTCTTTCCTGAGGTCAAAAGCTGACTATCTAAAGCCATCAATAATAAAACATATCTGATCATTGGGGAAAATGTTCCCAATAGACCCACTGACTATAGAAATAGATTTTCCTTTTATTATAATTATTAATGCATATTAAATGTGCAAATTAATGGGTTTCACCATGTCATTTCATGCATACATATATGCTGCTTTGATCACTTCCACCCTCCCTTGCTTTTCCCTCTCTCCCCACTCTCGAAATGTATTACTTTCAGATTTAAAAGATATACTAGTTCTTTAAAAATACTACTGGATGAATTATCATATTGTCTTTAATTTCCTTCTCATTAAAATACAAAAATACCACAGGTAGCAAGAGTATGGAGTAAGTTTATTTGTATTAGTGCATCTTTATATCTTTTCTCATGGACCAAAATACCTAGATCTGAAAATATAAATTATATTATAAAATATAATAGCTAATTTCAGCTGTTAGGCCCAACTGAAACTTTGAAATTTTCACTAACAAAGAATCCTGAACAATATTTTGAATTGTGAGTAACATTATTTGGGTGCTCCCATGATTTTATTTATTGCTATAAGAATATAGTTATTCATAATCATGGATTTTCTATGCATTAAGACAAATGACATAGATGCAACCAATATGAAACTGCATTTCATTTCTTGATATAATAAGGTAATAACAGATGGTTATAAATTTGAGCCAACTATAATCTCAATATCCAGAACATGAGCAGACTTCCCTATTGAAGTGGCAACTGCAAAATACTCTTATAATTATAAAAAACAAAACTTTTTTACCAAACTTTCTCTGTGATCACTTCTGAAAGAAGAATATTCTTAAATTAATCTTATTTGTTTCTTGAAAACATATTTTCAAGTCATAAATTAAAAGTGCATAAAAGCAAGTAATAGATACATTCAATTGCTTAATCATGGGAAGGTTTAAAAAAATTACTATGTAAAGTAATGTTCATTGTTTTTTTTTTTTCACTAAAGAGTTGCATCAGGTTTTTAGAGTATCTGTTTATTATAGATACAATTTGCTGAGTCAATAACTTAAAATCAATTTATGTACTAAAAATAAAGCTTTCAACTTTACTTTTTGAATTAGGTAGTCATACTGTGTCATATTTGAAGGGCCCTTGATTCCAATGTGAGTTGTTAATGTCTGCAAGATAAGAGTATGGAATTGCATTTTAAGGATAATTGTCAAAAGACAATTACACTTCTGGAAAACAAAATACTTAAAATAACCTTTTAAAGGATTACCGAGAAATCTCTATAGGAATGTAGTCAACTTCACTCAATTTAAAACCTCAGTACTTTTGACATGAAAAAGAATTTCTGAAAAAAATCTTTTACACATTAGCAATCTTTTACACTAATTGTAATGGTTCCCTCCTTATATCTTCCCCATTCTTCTCTCATAATATCTTGGATTTAGTTCTTACACATTTTAAGAGATGCCCTAATAACAGATGCTTCGAGGTTCAATCTATTCATTTGGCATACAAAACAAGGACATTTAAAGGGTATTCCAAATATTATCAAATTATAAATCTGAAGTAATAGCAAATACTTACATAGTAGTAAACATTATTTTCTAAAGGGGTAAGTAAATAATCATTTCAAAACAATGCTACAGTGCTGTTGATCTAACTGGGAAAGTCCACCATAAATAAAATATTAACATATACAAATGCAAAAAGAAAAAGAAAACAAACCAAAAAATGTTTTACATCTAAGAGCATTTCACTTATGGGAAATATCATATCAATACGCATTTATCATTTGTGTTTAAATGCAACTTTAAAATGGAAATACTTTTAGTCATTATCTTAGAAATGGTTTAACCTGAATTTTAAAAAGAAAAGGCCATAAATTAGATAGATAGATAGATAGATAGATAGACAGACAGACAGACAGACAGACGGGGGGGGGGGGAATTAATAATGTTAACACACTTGAGCACAGTTCATAAGTAGTTGAACCACACTAAAAAATGTCTACAATCCCAGAGCCTAGAAAAGCACTTAGCATTTAGCAGGTCCTCAATAAACATTTGCTGAGTAAATGATCAGTAAGAAGAAAATGGCAAATGAACCCACATGTATTAAAAACGAGTTTGTAACATGATATAGACTAGCTGTGTCCTTGGAGGCAGTCAATGTTCCCTCCGTACACCTGAAGAGAAAATAAGGGAAATCCCTGCTTATACTACTGGGAAACAGAAATCCACAAGGGAAGGCAGCCCAGTCCATACAAAGGAGAGAACTCTCTTTAAAAATAGTTCCAAGGGTATAGAAACCTGTACACAGTACCATGGGTGGTATTCATACAAGGATTAAGATAGGGGTAAACTGAGCCAAGCATGGTGGCCCACGCCTGTAATCCCAGCGATTTGGGAGGTTGAGTCCAGAGGATCTCAAGTTTAAAGCCAGCCTTAGCAACTTAATGAGGCCTTAAGCAACTCAGTGAGACCCTGTCTCCAAACAGAATACAAAATAGGGCTGGGGATGTGGCTCATGGCCAAGTGGCCCTGAGTTCAATCCCTAGTACAAAAAAAAAAAAAAAAAAAAAAAAAAAAAAACAGGTGTAAATAGTTCAATTCCAGTTGAAGAGAAAGAGATCTTGAAAATAAATGAATAAACAAATAAATAATAAAAACAAACTGTTACAAAATAATATTTGTTTACCTTTCTATAAGTTTCTGTAGTTTGCAAATATTTCATGATATTCTGCTGTTATTTTTCATAACAAAATAGTCTATTTTAGAAGTTGTGAAAGTCAACATTTTTTTAAAAAATGGAGAAAATAAAATTCAACCTTTACTAATTCTTAAGCATCCATTTATTCACTGAATGATTATATAGTAAATGCTGACAGCGCACTAGGTATACAGCGCACTGTATACAAGAGTGCAAAACAAAAATAAAAAGTTAGTAGTACCCATCTCTGTCCCTCTCTTTTCTTTTGTTATTAAAAATGAAAAGAAAAGTGTATATAAATGATATAAGAGTGATAGTGTATACAGTTATACAACATACGCATGAACATACTTCTTAACCAACAATGAAACTTTTTGTGGCACATATAAGCAAACAGTAAACAAATATGAATAAGCTGTTCATGCAAAACTGCATACAACATAGTTAAAATGTGTGGAAGCAAAGGCTTTGACAAAAATAAGCCTGCCTGCAAAGGTGGAAAGCCTGTAAGAGTTTAATTGAATAGGGGTCACACACCCTGAGGCGCAGGGCTGCTCATTCATGCCCTGTGCGATCACTGGGAGGTAAGAATCTGGATATGGATTTAAAACGATTAACAGGTATCAATTGCCTCTTCCCTTTAGGAAGCAAATAGACCTAATTATTTCCCTTCCCTTCAACACCATTACAAGCTAATTCCTGGTCTATGACACTCTCAGGGAAAATCATTTTTTAAAATTTTAAATGTGTTTTCATTTCACATTTGACTATTTTTGAGCAATTCTTGGACACTCCAATAATAATAAATTAAGTTATAATTATCACTGTTTGAACTGGTAAAATATCTCACCGCAATGGATTTTTCTCTAGTTTTCTGTTAGCACTGTAACTAGAAATGACAAAGAGAGAGATGAGGGATAAGGTTGTCGCTGTCTTTTATGAATATGGTTTGCCATTAACTTTAGAACAATATTTATATAATGTAGTTTTTTTTTAAATAAGTAATTTTACTTTTTTGTTTACTGAATATATGCACAAAACTCCACATATGTAATTTCTGAGGATAATTGAGGCTGATTAAAATGAAGCCTACTGAATTATAAACCACAAGCGTGTCTGGAAAACAACCCACTCTGTGGGTAACCTTCTAAAATATTTCTAAATGAAATATAAGTGGAAGCAGTGTTTTTCAATGTGGCATTATAATCTTTATAATGTTTATGAACTGTCTAGTTTCTAACTATTCCTTTTTTTGTTTGTTTGTTTTATTGTTCAGCTTTAGGGAAACCTGGAATAAGCATAGTCATAATTTCTGGGTATGGTACCTGCAAATCCTACTTTCCAGATACAGAAGGTGATTTTAATGTACACTCAAGATGGAGAGCCAATGAACTAGAAGTTGCAACAACTATTCTCAAAATAAATAAATTAATAAATAACTGAAGTGTTACTATTAGCCCCATTTTATAGATGAAAAAAATCAAGGCAGAGCCAAGTTAATTCACCAGAGGTTATACAGTTGGTATATGATAGATCTGAACCATGGTCTTAGGTAATTTGGATCCAGATTCTTCCATAGTATCTATCTTCCATTATATCTATCATAAACTGCTTCTCTACCTAAGCATTAGGAGAATCATGTAACAGTGTTTAAGATTACCACATTTTTAAAAAACAAGAAATATACCAGGCTAATGTATACAAGAATATGTTCTTCAACAAGAATAGGAAATAACATTATACTCATATTTTCCCAATGTGAGAATAAGTGGAAATAAAATTCCAAATTTTGTTCCAGGGATAGATGTGTTATTTAACATGATACACTAGTGTCCCAAATTTGATCATCTGAAAAATAAATTAATGATGTAAACAATCATATCTAAATCAATAGGCAAAAAATTATGCTTACTTTTACAAATAAAAATAATAAAAATTAACACCGATTAAAACAAACAAAAAATTGTAGAAAATTGAGAAATTATAGAATTAAATAAATAGTATTTACCTATAATCCCATGTACTTCCAGAGAAAAGCAAAGCTTCTATTTTAAAATCTTTCCTTCCAGTGTTAATATTTACATATAAAATGTTTTATAAGTTTTACTTACTATAAACATTTTGCTCTTTTACAATGAAGTTATATATAAATAATATTTCTTACTGAGTGCTACAATTAACTGAACCTCATTGTGAGTTTATTTCAAAATGTTTAGTATCATCAAAATCTAATATTTAGCATCACTGTGAATATATCTTTATGCATGTATTAAACTATTTCTTTACTAGTCACTAAGTTAAGGAACTTGAGGGCCAGATGTTTGAAAATATTTAAAAGTTGATGTATATCTTCAAAATTAAATAGTTTTTAGGTTTTTTAACTTCAATAGTCCATTTTAAAACCGTGTTAAACATTCTAAATTCTAAATTTTTCATCAGTAACTTACAATAATATGGTACTTTGATTTAATATTATCCTTCTAAAATATTATCCTAAATTATCTATAATCCTTTAATATTTAGATTCTGAAAATGAGCATGAATATCTGTTAAATATATGACTTTCTTCATTGTCCCATGCCTAGTACTACTGCCTTTAAAAACATGTTTATTTGTGCCTTCAATGTGGTTTATTCTGATCAAAACCTGCTTTATAAAATACTAATGTCTAGTCAAAACTTATATTTTCATTTTGGATTATACCCCTTAAAGGATTTTGAACTAAAACTAACATTTTTACATTTGTTAATTCAAAAACAATTCTAAATTCTAGTCTCAGGAAATCAATTTTTATATTTTATTTATCAATTAGTTAAATGGTGTGATTACACAATTTGGAAACATAATTCAAAATTTTGATGTTTTAGATAATAAGATACACTGAATCATCTTGGGAACAAGTCCTAAGAAATGGCTTTGTAGTAGTTCCCACAGTTTAAAAATAGGGATTTCTCTTTCTTTGGACACAATTTTCAACTCAAGGTATATGGGAAAATCCCTATGTTCCTAGATTATTGATGGGATTCTTAATGATAAAATTAATAGACTCTTTTTAAACATATGGGTTCTCTTTTAGTTCGGCTAACTTATCCACTTTTATTGGGAAATTCCCAGTTTAACAATGAAAGTCACCCTCAATTATTCCTAGGTAAACTAGGATGGTGGGTCATCCTCTCTGCTTAATAAGTCAGATGGAAGAAATTGAAAGAAAAATATCCCACCCAAAATTTATTTAAATTTGTTTATTATTTTTAATCAACTTTGACTTCATGAGAACTTTAAGATTAAAAAAAGGTACAACCAAGGACTATTATTCAAAAGTGTATGTAATTTGCAAGGGTTGGAAAGAGACAATGGAACAGATAGCAAAGTTAAAAAAGAAAAAAACAGGCCAGATATTTTCCCCAGCAAAAAAGAAAAGAAAAAAAAGAAGTCATCGTCTAATCTAGGGTATTTGTCTAGTGGAAGCACATGGTTAGGACGAACAAGGCTTGGGTTCAATTCCTAGCATTTAAAAAATAAATTAAAAAAAAATAAAAAGGTCTAATCAGATTACAGTGCTCTTAAAAAGAAGTATCTGCAAATATCCCTCCATATATTTTAGTTATACATATATATAACTAAAATTCATTAGCTATACTAATTCTCACAATCCACAAAACTTTCTGAAGTGGGCACTATTATTATCCATAATTTATAGATGAGGAAAACTAAAGCACAAAAATTAATTGTCCAAGATGTCATAGATAGTAACTAATGGAACAAAGATGCAGATTGCTGCATTCTTCTCTAGTTTGGTCATTTTGCCACCAAGGTATGCTGGAAGATATTACAATCATAAAAATTTTTCATGTTGTATAAGAATATTCTGAATAAGGTGTAGTTTGGTGGTAGAGAGTCTTCATAGCACATACCAAAGGCCCTGGGTTCAATCTCAGAACTACAAAAGAAAAAAAAAGTGTGTGTGTGTGTGTGTGTGTGTGTGTGTGTGTGTGTACTAGACCCACATTTTTTAAAACCCTTAAAATTAATTTAAATATAAGAAAAACTACACCATATACTTTGGTTTCTTGCAGCAATGAGGAAGAAAAAGATGGTATTCTTTTACACCCATAAACTTCTACCTTTCTACAGCCTAAGTTAATGGGTCAGTTTCTTCATCCATAAAATGAAGTTAATATTGCATGTTAAAGCTGGAATAAGAACAGATAAATTTGTCAGCTCTCACATTTTGCAAACAAAGGAAAACTAATCACCAGAGCAGAAAATACTTGATCAAAGCTGACAACAAATAATACCCTCTGGCTAAATCAGGACCCTGTTCTGAATTCTGTACACTAGAGGGTAGGAGTAAAAATGTTTTGTAAAAGAAACTCAAGAGGTTTCCTTAACCTCTTGAGAATATGCCTCAAAGTGTCTCCAAAGTCTTGAAAGTAGATGTAAATTTCTTGGGGTATGCTGGACACATAAATACAGAGTATTAGAAGAGGAGCTAATCTTCTCAAGAAACACAAGGATGATTTTCTTTACTATTTTTTAGATGAATAAAGAAACCCTCAGAGGGTAAAAACATTGCACAATATCTCTCAAATTTGTAGAGAGCTAAGAATCAAAATCGAAGCCGATGGATGTGTTGCCAGGCAACACGGGCTTCTGTGCCTTCTCATTTTAAACCTTTTCACACCTACTGTTCACTTGATGCTGGACTCAGCACAGGCTGAGTAAAGTAACACCTGTTATTATTCCCGGCCCATCCAAGAAGCTTAAATTATTTTCTCTTCAAAAGTATGTTAGCAGATATTAATATTAGTAAGAAAAGGTGTAGCTGGAACTGGCACTGTATTGAGCACTCAATATCATCCAGGCACATACTGGGCATGGTGTCCATGAGATCTCTTCTCACCATATACATATTATCAGGCAAATGGTGGTGAAGGGAGAGTGAATAGAAATAATTCAATTCTTCAAAATCTTACAATCTAGGAGTACAGTATGGAGAAATATTAGAGTTTTCGTACTGAGGAGTGTTACAGATATTGAAAAATTCAGGTCCAAGAAGTATATGATGAAGTAGCAAAATCAAAATATACACCATAAATTCCCAAAGAGAAAAGCAAAGCAAAAGTGAAATGAAGTGGTCAAGCTCTTTTCACTGAGAAAATGACATTTTGGTTAGTCATGGATAGCTGGATATAATTTGGGTGGTCAAAAGCTGTGGACCGAACCCAGGGCCTTGTGCATGCAAGGCAAGCACTCTACCAACTGAGTTATATCCCCAGGACTGGTCAGAGGTTCTTTTTTTTTTTTTTTTTTTTTTTTTTTTAAGAAGCCATAGTTTAAAGGGTATCTGTACAGCCAGCAGACAAGGCACAGGAAGAGGTATTTTATTTTTTAAAGAGAGAGAGAGAGAATGTGTGTGTGGGAGAGAGAGAGAGAGAGAGAGAGAGAGAGAGAGAGAGAGAGAGAGAGAATTTTTTAATATTTATTTTTTAGTTCTTGGCAGACACAACATCTTTCTTTGTATGTGGTGCTGAGGATCGAACCAGGGCCGCACGCATGCCAGGTGAGCACGCTACCGCTTGAGCCACATCCCCAGCCCAGAGGTTCTTAACCACTAAAATTATTTGAAGTTTGTGCTTATGAACACATTTGCATTTTTCTACAGAGAAGATTGATCCACAGGAAAGGCCATCAGTTTCTTGAGAAGGGAATTAATGTCAAAAAAATAAATAAATAAAATCGAAATCAAAATAATAGGTGCATATTTTCCTACACTGCCACAGAAAAATACCACAAAAATGGATACAGTAGGAATATATTGTCTCACTCTGGAGTCTAAGATCAAGGAAGGTGTAAGCAGGGTTGGTTTTTTTCTGGAGATAATGAGAGAGAATGGGCAGCCTGCCTCTCTCCCAGCCTCTGCTAGTTTGCTGGCTAATCCTCAATTGTTGCTTTCTCACCTATATGTGTCTTTACATGGCACTCTCTTTGTATCTCTGCCTCTGTATCCAAATGTCCCTTTCTATTAGGACACAGGCATACTGAGTTAGGTGATCATATCTGGATCATCTGCAGAGACCCTATCTCTAAAAATTATCATATTGACAGGTACTGAGGGTTAGGATTTCAACATTTTAGGGGAAACCATTCAACCCCATAGGCTTAGGATGAGCACAGAAGACTGCAAAGGATATTTCAAATGGGGCATAGAGGAAGAACAGAAAATAATATGGTAACATGAAACCCAGCATGATTTTATAGGAAGGATTCAGTTAAAGACTAAAATAAAATAGGAGCTGAAATACAAGCTTTGGCCAAACCAATGAGATTATTAAGTTATGCTCAAAAAGTCTTTTGGATTCTAGCTTATTGCAACACAGAAGTGCTTAGAAGATGTGAAGAAGTAAAGTAACTTCTCAAGGAGCAAAACCTCACAGGGCCAGGTGGGGTGAAGAGTAGTAGGAGGAGACCCAAGAACAGATAGAATAATGATCCCAGAATTCAGAGGGGAGAAAACAAAGGAATAAAAATGAAGAAGAAATGGAAAAATTCAAGAAGGAAGAATTCATAGAATTCAGTCAAGTGTTTCTGAGGGCCGGGGTCTAAAAGACAAGAAGAAAGCAACCATAGGGTTGTTTTTATTTTAAAATTGTATGTGACTTTGACAAAGCAACCAACACTAACAAGTTCAGTTTATTCAAATATTTTATATGACTATAACCCTGATTTTTTATAAAAAACAACTTGAGATTTAACTGATGATATTAAAAAAAAATTGGAGAGGTGAATTTTTTTCCCATCCCATTCCCATGGAATTTACTATTTCAAGAATTGTGTTTCAAATTACAATGAATAATTATACTATATAATGCATACTTTCTGAAATCAGCCTAAGATGATTTCCCTTGATAATTTATAAAATATATTGAATAAGTTCAGGAAAATGCTATCAAATTAACATACTTACATGTAAGATTTAATGCTAAATCCATGTATATTTTATATAGAAACTCTCTTGGTAATACACATGATTGGTTATAATTTGGTAGTATTAGGATATATCTTGGAGCTTGTTTATACAACTTCATTTCATTTTTTGCAGAACATATTCAAGAATGTTTTATAAAATGATAAAATACTGAGGCCTTATTACTTCTTTGAGCAGCATAAGAAATATTTTGGGGGTTAGTTCTTGAATGGCAAAATCCCATATACAAAATCCCATTCTTTTGATAAAGAATCTCAAATGATTACCACTCCAAGTACTAGTCATCTAAGTCATTTATTCTCTTTACATGTTTATTTATTTTTTAAAAAGGAAGAAAAAAATTAGCCAGGCGGTGGCGCATGCCTGTAATCCTAGCGGCTTGGGAGGCTGAGACAGAAGGATACCAAGTTCAAAGCCAGCCTCAGCAAGAATGAGACACGAAGCAACTCAGTGAGACCCTGTGTCTAAATAAAACACAAAATAGGGCTGGGGATGTGACTCAGTAGCTGTGTGCCCTTGAGTTCAATTCCCAGTACCACCCCCACAAAAAAAAAAACAAAGGAACAAAAATTAAAGCATGAAAACTTTCTAATTTAATTAGAAGTATCTTTAACTTGAAAGACTCTCTTATAAAGTAAGTATCTGCTCCTAATTAAATAAATCAATATTTAATAAGGGTAATTCCCAACATTATAAAAACTATATAGGGGCAAAATCACACTTTTTGTACACTGCAATCCAGCATTGTCAAGTGGGACTTTCTAAATTATGATTACAATGCTCTACATGTGTTCTACCTGATACAGTAACCACTGGTCACACAAGGCTTTTGAGCATGTGAAACTAAACTTTTATTTTATTTCATTTAAATAGGAACATGTAACTGGTAGCTACTAGGTTACACAACATTGTTCTAATCTACCTTGATGTGAAAATAAATGCAAAGAGGAAAATCACAAATGGCTCTAAAACACTGGCCTACATCACAATGAAAGTCATAATTTACATCTCAGAATCATTTATTGCTGGGTACATCACAGTGAACTACAGAGACAGAGATTTGTTAATAATTCAGATGTCAGGGGCTCCCACTCCTCATCTACAGAGCCAAATCTCTTATGTCTAATTTTAACAAGCACCAGAGGTAATTCCAGGGCACATTAAAGCACGAGAACACCTGATCTACTTCAATTCCCATTCCAAAGTGGAGTCACTGATTTCCCCTAACAGGAAATAGGAATTTGTACTGTTTAACAGTTGAGGTCTAATATTAAAACATACTGCTTTAATTTAAATATCATTGGCACCTCTTAATCAACATTTTTATAGAGTTCCATCTCTTTAGAAATAACTGGAAAATAAATTATTTCACATTCTAAAATACCATGAAGTATCAAGTAATTTCCCTAGACAAATGTTCCACTTCATCAGATCTAGTCTCTCCATAGGTCCTACAGTAAATGAATGCACTGCCTTAATTATTGCACACAACTCCTTTTTTTCTACAGCTTTAAATTTTATACTCGTTATGTGGATCTATTTAACATTTTTCTGGTTCTCAATTTCCTTATCTGTAAAATGAAATGAAACTAGAAGGACAGCTCCTACCTTACGGGACCATTACATAATATAAATGTAAAGTCCCTAGCAGAATGTCTGGCACATATGTAATAAATGCAAGATATCCAGTTCCCTTCCTCTTACCAGTGACCTTTTATTATTATTATTATTTATTTCCCTTTTAATTCACTCCATCTGTCAATCCTGTTGATAGCTGCCCAAAACCACTTAACCCCTACATGCAGACTCAGGGATACACAGAGTCCACACAACTGCCTCCCCAGGGCAGGGGAAATCTAAGAACATGTGACTTGCTGGCTTCTCATCTGTGACCTGGTCACCCTTCCCCACCTCCCCACCCCTACCACATGCTTGAATCTCAGCTATTGTTTTATTACTCTAGGCTCCAGGTCAAGCCCTGTTCCTGAATGCCAACCCAAGCCTGGTTTCCGTAACTAAACCTTGATTTCCTTCTCATGATTTTATTTTGAGGTTTTGCCCCACAGCTAACATTAGTTTTTCCACCATCTCCAAGAAGGAAAGAAAACTGGGCCCTGAAGTCTTTCCTCATTTAGAAAGAACTTGGGACTGGGAGTGTCCTTGATTTGGACACACAGCATTTGATATGCCTTCTTAGAAGCAAAAAAGCAATTGTGACTGTTTTTTTTTTGTTTTGTTTTGTTTTTTTTTTTTTTTTTTTTATGGTGTTAATTCACTCTAGGGTTGATCTGCAACTTCCACTGTTTTTGAATTTGCATAACTTTTTAAATATCCTAAACCTAATAAACATTTTAACACTTATATAATTATTTCTTTTTAAAACATAATTTTAGTTATAGATGGAAACAATACCTTTACTTTATTAATTTTTTTGTGTAGTGCTGAGGATCAAACCCAGTGCCTCACACGTGCTAGGCAAGCACTCTACCACTGAGCCACAACCCCAACCCAATCTGAGAGGAAAAAATAGAGAAGTACTCCTATTAGAATGAAATTGAATGGTATCTAAAAGAGAAAGAAAGACAAACATTTCCATTTCCTCAGACAGGTTATAATTTACATAAACAATTTGAGACTGTCCTGCTTTAATTTCCCAAACATAGACACATCACAAATCATTTTGGGATTAGAAGAGCAATCTAATGAACTTTCCTATTTAGGTCTAAGAAACTATGGATAGCAAGAAATCACACTGTTCCATATCATTCACAGTTTATTTTTCAAGTTCTATTACAAAACTATCCAAAGATCTTCTACAAGAGTGACTTGTCTCATTGGAGAAGTCAGGTGATGTAACTTGGAAGACAAATCACTTTGATATGTCACCCTCATAAAGACCTTGAATACTTGCAAGATACTTAGGTGGGAGCACAGAAGTCAAAACAATGAAAGCATGTTGCTTTATGGTAAATGCAGAAATAAATAAAAAATGGATTTTTAAAATGACAGAGTAAATTCTTTGATCTTTAAGAAAGAAAAATATAGTAAGAAGAACCTTAAGAATCAAGTTTGGCAAAACTTTTGTCTTCTTTCATTCTTTCTTGGATGTATCTGGGTCAATACAGTAACAATAACAATTTTTAAAGTATGAGTTTTTTACACTAATGAGGTGCAATGCATCTTTCTTGTCTGACAAGCAAGTTTCATTCATGTGATATTCCAGTAAATCTTGGACTATATTTCATTACTGGCAAGGTTAAATAAAAGTAAATTTTATGATACGTACAACTAGGTACCAATGCTTTGTGTACTTTATCTTAATGAATCTCTATAAAACACCTACTTTCCAATATTTACAGATAAAGAAAGTTCAGAATACTTGAGTACTGTAATTTTTGATGAAATGACTAAAGTCTTTCTCACTCTACTCCAATAAATTGAAATTATTAAACCTTGTAAAGTCACAGTACCCAAGAGTGAATTTCAAAACTTTATCAAGCATTTCTCCCTGGACTAAAGAACCACTATCTTGCACACAAGTATATTTACCCCAAAATATAAGACAGTCACTGTAACTGATGAATATAAATTTTTGTCAAATAACCTTACTCACATTCTAGCTTTGCACTCCAAGTTGAATGGCTGCTAAAATTATAACTGCTATCCATATGGAAGCTCAAATATCAAAAGTCAAGTTTCTATGTTGATAAAACATAGGAGAGAAGGTAATAAAGTCAAGCAGTACAAGTATACAAGCAGAAAGAATACCTAACTTAAGATTTCTTTTCCTAATAACTATTTTAAATCACATATTAGTTAGACTATTAATTACTTGGCACAAAATGTTAGAAACCTGATACAGCAAAGTAAGGCTGACTGTATGTACTTGATCCTGACTTGACATAGGTATATTTTTAAATGCATATTACCATAGTAGAATCAAATAAATTAACGGTGAACTCCACTTCCTGGATGTTCTTACTCAATCCACTTGGGAAGTACAGTATCTTTTTTTGTCTATCCAATGGTCAAGTGTTGTACTGAAACAACAGCCTATTGTGATGTGCCTGGCAGAGCTACATGTGGAGATTTCAAGCCCTAACATTTCTGAAGTTTGTCTTTCAAAAAACCCAGAAGCCAAACATATGAAAATGATTATTTTACATAAAAATCATATGGACACAAATGTAATGTTCCACTGCACATAAAATTAAAGATAAACAATAATTAAGTATTTGGTATTTGAAGACAGAGTTAAATTATTATTATTAAACAGTGCATAGCTAAATACCCATTGTATGAGTGAAACACTTCACATAAAAACAAGAGGATAGAAAAACAGGCTTCTTGCGGGCTAGGATTATGGCTCAGTGGTAGAGCGCTGGCCTCACACATGCAAGGCCCTGGGTTCGATCGTGAGCACCACATAAAAATAAATAAGTAAATAAAATAAAGTTATTTTAACAAAAAAGAAAGAAAGAAAAAACAGGCTTCTTGGGCTAAGTTGTAGCTGAGTGGTAGAGGGCTCACCTAGCACATACAAGGCCCTGGATTCCATCCTCAGCACCACATAAAAATAAATAAATAAAATAAAGGTATATATATAAAAAAGAAAAACAGGCTTCTCTTTACAAACTTCTGTGGTTTTAAAATTCAGTCTTTTTAGAGGCATGGGGAAAGAGAAATGGTTGCTATTCTAGTTGAAATTTTATAGCACATTTATTTCTCAAAAGGGGAGTAAATAGAGGAGACTAAATAAAGGTAAAGGAAAAGAGAAATAGTAGATTTTACTAACTATATTAATAGAGTATTTTCTTATCCTGATATTTACTTATGATATGATAAATAGTTTTTGAACAAAGTTTCAAAGTTGTAGAACTGATGGTATTATCTGCTTCCCAGATTAAACAATGTAGAAAAAATTACTGGATCCAAGGCCTGGAACATAATATATGCCTACAAAATTCTGGCTCCCTTCTTTGTCATTGGGTAAATGGATCATAAGATTTTCTGATTAACAATACCACAAGGTATGATGACATAGACAGCTTTCCCCATTACAGTATAACTTTCAAACCTCTAATAAAATGCACCCCTACAATTTTTAAGCTATATTGAAGTGAGATTCCTTTATACTTTTAAGAAATTAAAAGAATTATTATCACCTCACTAAACTATCCTTCGTTTCCCCACACCCATGAACTTGAACTCCAGTCTAGATTATTGGAATGCAAAGCCCCACCTATCATACTTGGTGTTTCCACATGGTTACTCTTGATATAGATGTGTAAAACCATCACTATATGTGCATATGTAGCAACAATGGAAGTAAAGATAACAAAGTATTTCCCAGATTTGGTTCAGAATGAAATACATGGGAGGTTGCTCTAAAACGCAATTAGGACTAAGCCCAGAAATTTGATGGTATTGAAGTATAGCTCAGAGAACCACCAGCCCATAATATAAAAAACGACAGAGAGAACTAGGGATGCATAGAAAAAGAAGCATGCAAATATGGGTGAGGGTGCAAAGTGTGAAATGGGCCAACAATACTTCCCACCCAGGAATCCAGATACAACCATAACCTGCTTAACACTAGAGACCTAAAAGGCAGAAAGAAAGCCAACGTAGAAACTCAAGAGTTTATATGACAAAAGTTTGGGAAAAACAGATAAAAATCTAATGCTTTGGACTGACATTTTAAAACCTTTAAAATATCCCCAAGGCTATTAAACCCACCCCATTAATAAATATTCATAGCAAGAAATGTGGCCATTGGTCATAACAGTTAATTCTCACACAGCTGCCCATAACTCAGTGTAATTTTTAGAATTCCTTTTACTCCTTGCATCAGCCAAGCCTTAGTTTGAATATTTTCCAAGTAGTGTCAAAAGCATATCTTTGAAGGTCTGCGAAGCAAACAGGACAGTTTCTTCAACATTTATGCTTTGAAAACTAGCTTAGTGCTACATAGTATAATCATAAAGCCATCTTTTATGAAAATGAAGAATGGTTTATGTTTACCTTAAAACAGTTTAAGGATTTTCCATTTTGATAATTTTAGCATGTAATAATTATGGCAATGATATGATTAATTATAATCGATTATGCAATATTATAATTACTTCGAATTATAATATTACACAATATTATAATTAGCCAGGCACAGTGCACACACCTGTAGTCCCAGCACTTGGAAGGCTGAGGCTGAAGGATCACATGAGCCCAGGAGTTGGAGACCAGCCTGGGCAACACAGGGAAATCCCACCTCAAAAGCAAAAAACAAAAAAACAAATAAACCTGGTTCTACTCAGGGCTGCACTAACTAAAGTTATATTGCAAGTTCACTAACATGTAATGGTATTTGACATTTATTAATGGTATTCCTCATTTTATTCATAATTCAGTACCATTCATGGATTAATTTAAAAGACTATTAAAAAATTCATCCCGTTTAACAAATCAAAATGTTCTTCATATATATAATAAAATGCCTATGTTATCATTTTTTGGTGGTACTGAAGAAGTTCTTATCAGTATATACTTTCTCCATCCTTTTTTAAATTTTTTTTAGTTGCAGATGGACACAATCTTATTTATTTATTTATTTATTTTTATGTGGTGCTGAGGATCGAATCCAGCACCTCTCGCATATGAGGCAAGCACTGTACCACTGAGCTACAACCCAAGCCCTCCATTCATCCCATAATAGATTCCAATCTTAGCCTATAGTGGAGCGGAGACTGATTACTGGTCCAGGAAGGCACAGGAGGACAAGTGGAATCCTTCCCTACAATTTTCCTACATGCAGCTATCAAGGAAAAACTATGAGATTGTGAGCGGCCAAGCATCATGTCTGCGTTTGCACAGAAAAGATTTGCCTTTAAAGTAGAAAAATGAAATAAGCACAAAAGAGGAAAAAGAGGCTAGAAAACCAAAATATACTGATGGTTTTATTCAGTAGTTCCTTTCACTCCTTAAGTCTGATCCCACCAAAGCATTCTGTGTGGCTTCAGCATATTGTGTCAATGAATTTTCCTTTTGTAGAATTTCTTGCCCTGGCTGGATTGTGCCTTCACAAGATCTTGCTAGGAACTGTACACTGTTACCTCTCCAGTTCTCCAATGCATGCAAGTTTCTTTTTTTTTTTTTTAAGAGAGAGAGAGAGAAAAAAAATTTAATATTTATTGTTTTTGGTGGACACAACATCTTTATTTTATTTTTATGTGGTACTGAGGATAGAACCCAGTGCCCCGCGCATGCCAGGCAAGCACGCTACCGCTTGAGCCACATCCTCAGCCCCCCGCAAGTTTCAATTTACTTAATCTGCTTCCGTGACACATTCTTTGGCCAACACAATCTGTGTTCTGTATTTTCAAAAAAAAAAAATATATATCCGCAAAAGACTTAATGGTATCTTGTTAGGCATAAGACTTGGGGTCCCAAAGTTTTGCTAATAACACTAGTAGCTATGAGTATGGGTGATATATCATGACCCAGTATCACAATTCGGTGCTGTGCATATGCATTTTTAGTTTGCGTACATGAGGTGTGTGTGTGCTGCTTCTTAACCTAGGCAAGCCTTTCTAAAGTTACAGTACCTTTTCAAATATGTACAAGATTTTTAAATTATCATCTAGAATCAGATTTTTCCTTTTAGAAAAACTAATTTTTCTTCCTTTTACCAAAAATAAACTCTAGGGGGAAGAAAAAAAATCACCTGTGTTATGTCTTCTCCTCTACAACTAATACTCAAATTGACTATTATTATTTAAACTTTCACACATGTACACCTTTTCCCTAAGCTAAATTGTTAACAGCGTGAAGGTAAAGGCATATCTTAAATTTATTTGTAATCACCATAGAATTTTTAACATTTTCAAGCACATACATAAAGTATAAAGCCAACTGAATGAGCACTGGAGGAGGTACTATGAATTAAAGAATTTGATTCACTCAGATAATCAAAAGTTACATAAATGTCAGATATTAATCATGTATGGGTTCTCTGAGTTATACTGAAGTGTTTATTCCAAATAATAACGTCTTGGATGGACCTGGAGTATACTTTTATTCAGTTATTTTTTAAGATTCATTTTCAAAGTGTTTAGTGACTAATTTTTTCATGAAATATGTAATCAACAGTGTACAACTGAAGTCTAAATAAAAGAAATTTACAGATTAGCTAACAAAATGAAAAAAAAATTATCACCAAATCAAAAGCATTTCTCTTCAAATACTCCTGGTATTTTACATTGAAAGAAACATGAAATTACTAGAGGCTTTTTAAAACCAAGCTATGCATAAATTACTTTTTTCCAAACATTATAGGCACCCTATATTATGTTCACATCCTGATCCAATGTAACAATTTATTTCCTTTCTTCCTTAAGATTGAACCCAAGGACTCATACATGCTAACCTAAGCACACACTCTGCCATGAAGCTACCTCCCTAGCCCCCAAAGTAATGATTCTATTAATGCATGAGTCCACGGTACACAATGGTAAGAAAGAAAGACTGAGCGAGGGAAGGGAGAAGAGGAAAAGTGAGAGAGGGGAGAAGAAGAAGAGAGAGAGAGGGAGAGAGAAAGGGAGAGAGAATAAAAGGGAAAAGAGAGAGAAAGAGATAGAGAGAGAGAGAGAGATGGGGGGGGAATTCCAATGTGATTCAGAACTTTAGGCTTAGGAAATTAAAAAAAAAAAAAAGCCTCTTGATGGAATGTGTTTCTACTGAAAACTGAACCAAAACTCGTGGTAGCGGCTGTGGATTCTTTAGACAGATGGTGTCAACAGACCAGTCGATTAGTCAGCTTGGCAATGGAGGGAGGATAGATAGTTTTACGAAATACCAGCAAACTGAATATATGAAAAAAGAGAAAGAGGCTTGAATCTGTCCTCTGACACTTGATCCTGGTTCCTGCATGGTTTGTAAAATGGGCTACTCTTGTCACCAGCAGTTTAGAATTTCCTGGTTAGATTTTCTTAGAAATGGTTCTCAGAACACAAAAGCCAAATCCCAGATGGGACAGCTGGGTTTAACAGGTGAAGAGATCACATCTAATGGTTTTCCTATCAAAGTCACACTGCTGATTTCTTTCTTGTTTTTGATCTAATATAAACTAAAAATATATTTTCCTATCTTTTTAAAGATATGTGTTTTGAAAATTCATAACCTATGGTAAATAAAATTTGCACTAAAGACAAAATGTCCCTATTTATAATTATGAATACAATAATTTAATTTGGAGGCTGAAGGTATAATTTTACATTAGATTATATTAAGTCAAATTCAAGTTAGTGTTCAATAATTCTTTCCCTAGAGACTGAGACCATGTCTACTAATGCCACCAAATTAAATCAGAACCAGAAAGTTCAATTTGATTAGTAATTTTCGTGGTGAGTTTGGGGCCCTTCAAATGTAAATCAGTAGTTTTATTAACACTGGAATGAGCCTGGGACATGGGGCCCTGCAGAAAAACAGTTGGTTTGAGAAATAAAATGTGAACCCTCTAGAAAAAGTCTCTCAAACTCAGCTTATCCTTTTACATTTACTTACATGGTAAAGAGACTGCAGCAATTTATACGTAAGTAAAAATTTTTACCAGTCTAGTTCTTGTAATCAAGGCAAGTTAAATGAACATTCTGGTTTACTATTAATATATCCTAAGCATGTGAAAATATTTCTCCCTATTTCATGTCTTTGCCTGTGTCTAAGGAGAATTTGATCAGATAAAGTAAATTTTATAGCCTTTTTATCTATGGTTTCATAAAGATAAAAACAATATGGCTTCCTAGTCTCTTCAGGGAGAATGTTGAAGACATACTGTGGAGATTTGGATCTTGGAGAAATTCCCCACTCTGCCATTTAACTGCTTGTGTAAACTCGGGTCACCAATTTCTTAAAATTAAGTTTCCTGATTTAAGAAAAAAAAAGTAATTATTAAGAGGACTACATGAAATATAGTTTAAAAAAGAAAAAAAATGAATCTGACATAGAAATAAGCATCTCATAAATATTTCTTTTCAAGGTAAAATTTTTAGATTGTATGTTTCTAATCAGCATATGAAAGATATTAGAGTTAAGGAAAAACAGATTATCTGATGTACAATTATATGAACACTGAAAAGAACTGGTCTGCCTCTTCTACAGCCCAAAGTATTCAGCAATAAATACACAAGAGAACAGAAAAGCCCTAGTATTTAAGTAGTGAACATAACTGTTTCTATGTTCATGTTGTACTTCAGATCATTATTTAAGACTCCGCATGGTTTAAGGTGGCATAAAGTTATTTACTAAGCATTTAAAATAAATTGCATACATATATGCATATATAGGTCAGCCTAATTTTGTTGTTTATTTTAACTGTGTTATTTTAGTGGGGTTTATTTAATCTAAAATGTCATAAAAATTGATTCTTTATATTAGGAATGCATGTGGCTAAACAGAAAAGACTCGATACAATACACACATTAGAATTGCTCCAGCAAAGTGTAAGAATTTTGAGATGGAGTGCAAAAGATCAAAATACTACCGAAGGCAAGAAATAATGGATCTCCATCCTACACTATGCAACTTAGACTCAGTACTGTCCTGACTCCCAAATGGAGACATGAAGAGCCACCTGAAGAAGAAAACAAAAACCAAGAGCTGGATCACAGAGTGTCCTTAGAATTGTGAGTGCCCAGGCAGGTAACCTTGACCCGTGGCTACCTCCAATTTGCCTTGAGTCCTTTGTGCTTAGAGGATTAGGGGCCCAGGAGACATAATCCTGACTGGTATACCCCTCCAGATTCCAGGTTTAGGTCTTACTGAATTTATATGCAACAGACATCTTCCTAACATTGCTTCCTGGCTAAGGAACATGACAACACAATTCTTACCTGTATGTTGCTCCCAAACCCCTCACTAGTTGTAACTAACTATTGGCCTTGTTCTGTCTCTTCACATCAACACTTGTCTGATTTTAGCTCTACCCAAGTCCTATGCTGGCTCTGCATTTTCAACAGCACCTAATTGAACCAGATATATATGATATATATTAAATATAATATTATCTCCATACCTTTGGGATACCTTTCTTCACTTAATATAATCAACTAAGAATCTATTCATACATTAGAAGAAAAGTAATATTGAGTTTAGCAATCAAAGCACACATGCTAAGCCTTTGCATAAGAGAGTAAGAACAACAGATTAACTTTCTCTAAACCTTTCTTAAAGACCAGTGTATACAGGTGCCTTGTAAATTTTGTGAATTACAACAAATCTAAGATACACCTCACTACATTTTGGCAATGAAATAGGAACTCGGCCTAACACCAAGCACTTTTTATTTCTTTAAATTTCTTCGTGTACTTTGCAAAGGAATTCAACTGGAGCTTTAAAACCAAACAAATGGTATTAAACCACTCCTTTGCTCTTCTAAAATAACTGTGGCCATTTAAACAGAATATTCCCAATAGTCTACAGGATAAATTCCAAACCACTTAGCCTGTCAGGTAAAACCTTCCACAGCCTGACCTCAATATGCCTTTTTAAACCCCAATTCCCACAATTCCCTTCTGATCTAGACAAATCAGATTACTCACTGAGATTCAAATATGCTTTGTTCTTTACTCACACACTTCTCTCTTCCTAAAATTTCCTTTTCTTTCCCATCCTGCTTTTCTTTTTCTTTCTTCTTCAAGATATACTACTAATTTAAAGTACTTATTCTGGCTTGAAGTGGTTCCTAGCTCTAGTTCTGAATTATTTTGTCTTTGTCCCTAGAGTAATTACTTCAATGGCATATATTATTTGACTTTATATTTCTTCACTTAAACTACCACATAAGTTCCTCCTAGGCAGAGTTGGGTGTGTAGCTCATCAGTAGAGTGGACACTTAGCATGTGTGAAGCTCTGGATTCCATTTCCAGAACAACAACAACAACAAAAGACCAAAAAAGTTTACATTTTCTTTTTCTAACCATAGTATCTATTTAATGGATCTTGATTCAAGCAGTCAGCCTACATTTCTAAACATATATTCCATGAGCTACATTTAAAAGAAATAAAGTGTAAAGGAAACTAACCATAAGAAAATGAGAATCTTTTTATATACTCAGAAACATATCACCCTGTTAGCATCCCACATTGGGAGGCTCCATCTCCCTACTCCCTAACACGCGAGGGTGCTTACACACATAATTACAACCACTCAGGACCCTCCTTCACCAGTCCCGCATCTACTCTGAGAGAAAGAAAGCTTACCATTCTATGAATTTTAATATCTATAGAGTAGACTGTTTTAATATATAAGAATAAATTTAAATAATTATAACACTGCCAGCTAAACTGGGAAGACAAAATGACTTGCTAATTACTTTTAGTCACTATCAGTACTTTAAACAAAAACTCTACACATGAATTCAAATCCCACATATGTATCTTCAGAATCTTCAGTTATTTTTCTACCCTTTTCTTATGTAGAAGAGTCTCGGTCTAACTCTACAGATTTCAAACAACAAATCATCAATTGGATGAATTGTATCTGACTTTTTTATTTAGTTAATTAACTGAATAATTTAAAAATTAAAGTGTATTTGGCTGATGGTAATGGTAATGGCTGGTAAGTCCAAGTGCATGACACTGGCCTCTGGCGTGGTAAATCTGATATTTTTAGATTTGCAAATCTATTAATGAATGACCTATATATTCACAATATAAAATCAATATGCTTCCACCTAGTGGCTGATTCACTTAACCAAGTTAGTAGGTAGAGGCCTGAATTAAGGAAATCCAAGTGTGACTGTTAAACTCATTTGGCCAAATAACCCCATTCCTATTTCTTTTAGATCAAAGTTCCAAGACCTGACATTTTCAGCTTTTACTTCTTCCATATACTGCTACTTCACATTTGCTTGATATGCTAAAAAATAATGATGATGACATTAATAGTAGTCATGGCAAAAAGCACTTTGGGAGTCCTCGTTGAATGCCAGGTGCCACCCACGTTATTACACGTATTATTCTTTCTGCTCACAAAGACATTTTAATACAGGTAACAGTATCTTCCTTGTGAAGACAGAGAGAATGAGACATGGAAACACAAAGCTTCCTTCCAAATGTTCTGCACCAGGTAGCAGCACAGGATACACACCCATGTCTCATTCTGCTGCTCCCAGAGCCTGTACTTTTTCCATAATATTCCACATGACTGAAAGGAAGTACATAAGAAAATTCAAGGCATAAACAATCCCTAAATAGGGAAACCCACCCCCAACAGTTAGAATCTGAGTTTACTTGAGCTGAAAGAGTTAATTTTAAAGTTCCTTAGACTGTGTTTCCAGCCACTTTCCTCCCAGCTGGGGTCAAACTCAGCTAGAATCTATTCTCCAACTATTTACAAACCTCTTTATCAACATTAGTCCTCTTCAAGTTCTGACATCTCTCTTCAGGCCAGAAGTATTTATTTAATCAACAAGTACAGCTTGAGGAACATCAGGCTGTTATTCATGGTTAAGTAATTAAAAACGGAAAACACATCAGCAAGTGCCTAATATATGCAAGCATTAATTGGTTCAATTGGTGAATGCTTCCCAAGACTGCATTTGTTTCCTATGGATGGGTGCTGTGTTCCTGTCCCTGCCTCCTGGCTTTCAGGATTTGCTAATTAGTGCTTTCCTAATCCCATTCAGAAAACCAGAATGAGTTTTAGCCATTCCCTTCCATAAATGGGTGGCCACTGAGATTAGGTCAAACCAGCTCAGCCTACAATGGCATCCTTAATCAGCCAATGTGAAATAAAAATGAGGCAAAAATCCTGGCTTTTATCTCACACTGTCTTTGGAGCTAATTAAAATGCATGCTCTTCCTCCTGCTACAACCCTGCTGTTCTATACACTAATAAGGCAACAAAAGGTGCTGAAAGCATTGGAGGGAATAATTGTCGAAATTTACAGTTCCTTAAAGGCAACTGTTAAAAGATTTCTGTTTCCTCAGCAATGTAGATCCCCGTTCTGATAAAGTATCACTAAGTAAGATCTTATTTCACATTTATATTAAGGACCCACATCGATTTAGGGTCAATTAGGATCCTATAGATTGATGACCATTTTTTGGTGATGTTGTTTTACTTATCTGGCTTTCAACCCTCTTTGCTAACCAAAGAGTTAAAATAACACTATGCTCTTTGAAATGTGTCCCCAGAGTATATGGTGGGGGCTCTCTCGGCTGTTTTAAGGGACTCTATGAAAGCCCACTGGCACAATAAACAAAATCGTGGGAGGAGGAAGTGGGAGAAGACAGGATGTAGGAAAAAAAGAAAATGAACACACACAGACCACGCACGCACGTGATCAACTAGGGCTCCTTCCCTTGCATTTTACCCACCAAAAATAAATCCTTAAATTAATAACCAACCTTAATAAAATAGCTTCTAAAACAGAATAAGCTTTTGATCTTACTGTTCCCCTGCCTCAGGGTATTCCTTTATATTTATTGAAATACACCTTGAGCATGTTACAAGTAAAACAATAATTTCCTACACTTTAATACATGTACAAGCATATAATTTAGGAACCATCTGCCAAGGAACACGACATGTTCTAAACACATATAACAAATTAAATTCACTTTATAATTATATTTAAAAATTAATACATTAAGAATTCAACGTGTCCAAGGAGCCCAGAACTGTAATTATGAGAAAGTGACCTACCTCCCTGAGATAGGGAAAGGCGTGAGATACCTGGATCCAGGTGAGACTAACAACTGGAACTCCCTGCCTCTCCTCCCACACAGACCTCAAAAACATAGGCACAAACATCTTACATACTTTCATTTGTGCTTGGTATAATGTCACAATGGGAAACTGTGAAAACTTAAGACAGTACCAACAATACTTTGGAAACTACACAAAAATTCTCAAGACTCTAAAAATAGAAATGCATAAGGGTACTATTTTAATAAAGCATTCTTTTCTAATAGGGGCACATTTCGTATATCAAAAACTTAAATATCCTCACCAGAGGTTTTTGCATGTAAAATCACTGATTCTCTGACACCTGGTATTTATTTAAAACAGACAGTAAAACAATACATACTAGTATTTGTAGCAATAGGGACTTGGCTGAGATATACAGAGTAAATTTTTTTTCCTTTTCAGGTACAACTTAGCTTCTCAGGCATCCCCACCCACCCCCTTACCAACTTATATGTAATTCTACAAACCACATCAAAACACTTCAGTTCATGGGAATGTATAGCAATTACACCTTTGGAAGGTATAGCTAAAATGATCCATCAAGAGAGATAATATTAAATATAAAAAAATAATAATTGGGAGTAAGTGGTGAGTTTAAAATATATATTAATTTAAACCTAAAAACCACTACTATCATCCAAACTATTATTATCATCTAAGTGATCAAAGTAAGATAATAATGAGTCACTTATATAAAACATAGTATATGTGTTATATGTATTAACTTATTTAATCCTTTTAGCAAGATATAAAATACATATTATTGCTTTATCCATTCTAGAAATGAGAAAACTGCAGTACAAAGTATTTTAAAAATTTAACTTTCCCAAGCTCACATAGCTTATAATTAGACACTGAGTTTATGCACTTAATCATAATGCCATCATACACAATTAAATAAATTACAGTATATCATAGGTTATTATATCCTACATAATAGTAATGGTTCATACTTTTAAAAAGTCGGAAATTGGGTATGTTAAGCACCTTATACAAACTATCTCACTGAAATCTCTCAAAGACCATCACCCTCTTACATGGCTGCCCACCAGCATCTCAAACAAGAAAGAGATGCCCCTCAGTAAATACACAAAACTCCAATAAGCAAAAGCACTGTGATGTGGCATCTGTGCTTAGATTAAATACTGAGACTTTTTCTCTTTTAACTGTGGTTGCAAAAACACATACTTTATCTTCACCATTTTTAAATGTACAGTTTAATAGTATCAAGTATATTCCCATTTTTAAACATTTTTTTTTGTAGTTGTAGATGGACAGAATGCCTTTGTTTTATTTGTTTTTATGTGGTGCTAAGGATTGAACCCAGTGCCTCAAACATGCTAGGTAAGTGCTCTGCCCCAGCCCTATATTCACGTTTTTTGAAACAGATCTCCAGACGTTTTTTATCTTGCAAAACTGGAACTCCATCCTATTAAACAACTCTTTGGCCCACTTAAAGTAGTCATAGTGAGCATTGTTGTGTTATTATATATATCTACAAATATATACATCCTATGAATGCTAATAACTAGATTAAAAATTGAATTTTCTTACAATATCTTATCTTAAATTAGAGAAATATCAAGAGATGCTGAATTGAAAGCAGTTATAGTAAGAGTGAAGTATTTCTACCAAGTTCCAACCAAGTATGAACCTAATACGTGCCTTTTTTTTTAGGTTTTACATTTGCTAACAAGAAAAAGGTTTGAGATCTTTGTGGAAAGTTTAATATACTAATCACAGCTATTAGAATTAAATGACTGATACAGTAAAATTTGAAACTTAATAGTAGCAAGCACAGAATAAATTTATACCTCTTTTCTTTAAGCACCCTTCCACACACACACTCTAATTTCCTAAGGGGAACACAGAAACAACTGTTAAATTAAATTACCACTTACACAATCTTTCCCTTTGCTCAAATGCAAACACAAGGAACTCTGGTAGATATTTACAGAATCTATTTCTCAATCCCAGAGGTCAAGTCACTTTCTACTAACACTAATCAAAAAATTCTGTGGAAATTGTCACAGGATTAAAAAACTCCATGTTATAAAACATAGAATGTGTATCAGAACTCATAATGTAGTCTCTCTTTTCAGGAAATAAATTAAAATTATAGAGACTAATATAAGGAAATTATGAAATGTGAAGCAACAAAACGCACAAATCTTTACAAAAAAGATTTACATATATACTTGCCTAATGAGGAAACACGAGTTTTAAGACATAACAAATCCCAACTATAAATATAAATATCTGAGCATTTAAATAATGAGAAGCCAACACGATCTTGATTCAACTGAAAGGCAGCAGGGGTGGGGATGGGAGAGACACTGGAAAGTTTATTGATAGAAGTAAGAAAGGCTAACTTTAAAAAAAAAAAATTAAGGGTAATTGGCTCAAAGATGGTATGATCAACTCGTAATCAGGAGGTGTCAAAGTCAAATAAGGTAAAACATAGGCAAACACATAATTATGAGAATCCATGTTATTCACATTATACATAATAATAAAAATATTATTAATAAAGAGTAATAAAAGTAAAAATTTAAGTCATCAAAGCTTGTGTCAGATATCACTGTATGCTTTATCAATGTTCTACTTTATTCTTCCAAGAACCTCATGAGTGAACTGTGGTTTTGGTGGTGATGACTTTATAGATCTACTCTAGAAAAAAAAAGGGAAAGTGAGGTTTATAGACGTCAGGGAAGTGAGTTGAGGAAATGTGGCTCCAAAAGATTGTGATAGTTCATGAAATTAAGAAAATCCAGAGTCCTTGCCAAGCTTGCCTTCCGCAAATAACAGCTAAGATTTCATAAGGAAGGTGAAGAGAAGGAAGGTTTGAGGATGAGAATTCAGATAGGAGGCTGTTTCAATAAATATAAGTTTCTAAACAGAAGGAGGTAGAAAGTATACAGAGAAATGATCGGCAATAATTATGCTGTGAAAATATCCATAAATGAAGTGTGAAGTGTCATTAAAGTCTTCTGGTGCCTTCCCAGCCCAGCTTTCACGTGTATTTCTCTGCTCACTCAGTTCTCAGAGTTCACATGCATGCCTTCTTCTGTCTCCTCTGCCCAGGTACATGAGTGAGGATGAGGGAAAATGGACCATTCAGACAGCTGGCTAACAGATTAGACTATGGAGGTAAATATACCAACCAGGGTCCCAAAAAGTGAAAGAAGGAATGAGCATTAGTACTTAAGGCAATGTTTAAAAGGGGGAAGATAAATTAAGATAAATGATTTCATTTTATACCAGGGTTTCTCAGACCTGATGACAGGTTTCTTGCTAATGACATTTTGAGCCAGATTATTCTTTGGTACAAAGGGCTGTCCCTGTGCATCACAGGACATTCACAGCATCCTTAGACTCTGCAAACCCTATGTAAATATCACAGTTGTGGCAACTAAAATTACCAAATGTCCTAGGACAACTCCTTTAGACATAGTTTTATTGCTTTGTCCTGGTTATTATTATTAACTAATATTTGTATGGAGCATTCAAAAGATTTTCGGACAGTTAGTTACAAATCTGGGAATCCAATCAATGTTTGGGAAACACGTGCTGCTGAGGCATTGTGGAAATTCTCTTTAATCAAGTCTCAGATAAACAGAATGAAGACTACAGTCATATGGATGGTGAAAACCCCAAAAGTGAAATAAAAAAAAGGGCTGCAGAACCCAAGACTAAATTCTAAATGGGCAACGTGAAATTAATAATTATGCAAAAGAAAAGAAAAGCAGAAAAAATAAAGTTATTGAAAGAAAAGAAAAAAAGATTACAGCATCCCTTCTTTTCCAAAGCCATCTACAGGGCGTGAAGAAGAGGGTAATCAGAGACACAGTTCACAGAAAGGTCCAGGGAAATGAGAACCCAGATGACGCTTTTGCTTTGAGCCAAAAGGGAATGATTGGCTGTCTTAGCAAAAGGACACTAGAAAGAGTATGTCAGGCCAGCACCTCACCATTTGGTGCCCCGAAGCAGTCCTTAATTACAATAATGGAATGAAGGTCAATGCATATTCCAAAATCTTGGGTCACTAGCAATTATTATCAGCACAGGTTCTACTTCCATGGCAGCATTCTGAGAGGAAAGAAAGAAGAAAACTCATTCCTACTGAGCTGTGGGTGCTAACCAGTCAACCATGCTGGCCAGTCCTGCCCCTCAAACTGCTTTGTAATATATACTATTCACCCTGCCTGGAGTCTTCAATGACAGCTATTCATGTGTCCCAAGCTGATCAAATGCAGACCACAGTGATGGTTCAGGACTGCTTTCCTTTACTGAGCGAACAGAAAATGCTTCCTTGTCTGGTGCACAAACGCTGCTGTTTCGTTTTTACATGGAGTGTCCTCCAATGGCAAGTCAGAGAAACGTTTTCATGAAGAACAGGTACAGATGGGCAGCTAGTCCAGCAGCGACCCTGGCCTTTGGGATATGTGTAGTCTTGATTCTGAATAATGGGGGATAAAGGGGGGAAGCTTTTGCCCCTATTCTAAACACCCCTTAGTCTCCTTTGAATCAAAGCTGCTAATTATGCCAGGCAGGCTGAATGATGAGTAGTGGTTTTGTGATCCCAACCATTGTTCGGAAGGGCTGAGATCACCAATGCATTTTACTAGGTATAGAGCAGTTGAAGGGAAAAGTCTGAGTACTTATTATCTCTTTGTGTTCTTAAACAGTGCCTATTTACAAACTTTTCACTAGTGAGTAAAAACATTTACTGGCAATAAAACACAGCAGTGTTTCAGAATGTTAACCTCTTCCCCCAAAACATGACAAAGTGCTCTGAGTTTTCAGAAAGGAAAAAAAAAAAACCTACTTCTGTTTTTTTTTTTTTTTTGCTGCAAACACAGTATGAAGAGATGGGAAGGAAAGAGGGAAGAAAATTAGAAATCGTTTCTAAAAAATATAATTCCTTGAAACTATCTATATCTGCAATATTAAGCAACTGTATTGATATACAATAAATAAAAAGTCAATAAATAAAAAGAATGTATCAGAGTACATGAGGGGAGAATCCTTACCTTATCAAAGATTTCTATTGGTAATAAAACATAAGGCTGAAGGGGAAAGATTTATACAATTTGAAGAAAAACTAGAGTATAAGGAATAAGAATGAAGAAAACAAAGCAACTGGTTGAGAAATCTTGTAACTCTGAAAGAGAAAAGCCAGCCAGTAGTAGGATTCTGTTAACAGATATGTAGTTTTAAAGCACTTTTTAATATCTCTGGGCCCTGTCTTCATGTGAAGATCCTGGAGACCAAAGTCACTTCATAAAGATATTATATAATTTAAGTCAGTAAATAACTAAAATTGCACCCAAATATAAATTAAAAATAATTGAAGAGCAAGTTAACAAGGCAAATCCACTTGTTCTCTATACTCCTTGAATATTCTCTTAACAACCATAGACTCTTCCACAGCATCAAGGATACTGAAATAAACCTTTGGGGAAAGTTGTGATCCTGCAAAGAACTAACTATGCAAATGTGATGTTCCCTTGAGAGTGAAATTTTAAATCTAGTTCTCCATCTATGTGTACAATCTTTCTCAAAGTTCCCTTGTTTCAGAGTTTTTCATCCTGAATAAACTGAGCTAAGAAGTAGAAGGTAACATTTTACAGAAGGAAATGTGTTTGTCTTACAAGACTGGCAGACTCTTCTATTTGGTCCAGTTTTGAGAAAGGTTCATTGTAATTAGTTAAAATTGAAAGCAAAACAGCTGTGGGGATGGAAAGGGAATAAAGCCTGCTCTAACTTCCACAGCGTAATTCTCAGGTCTCTGTCTGTGGTCTAACATTTTCCTCATTGGACACACTGAATTGCTCTTATCTCTAGAGACCTTTTATCTCCACCTGCTGGAAGCATGGAACATAACTGGGCCCAAGATAATCAGGGACATATTTCAGGAAGAAAGCATATTTATAGAAATTAGACTTAAATCACTCATTTTAAGCTATATCCTTTTGTACAGTATTTCTATCACTAAATAAATTTGCAACCTAAAAGCCTTTGCCCTGTAATTTTTACAGACTTCATACTTTTGTGTTTCTGTTTTAACTTTGGCTGTTAAGTTTCATCAAAATCATCAAGTGATTATTTTGCAAACAAAATGATGGAAATATATAATGGTTAGGTAGTTATGAAATTTTGGTCCTTAGAGAAAACATTGGTGTGGGAAATCACACATCATGCATCTTAAATTATGAGGAGTACGTTATCCATTGTTTAGCATAGTCAAAGAAAAACGATGCTAAGATAAAAGCTTCAAAATAAGATATTAATTATGTTTAACAGGAATACAGCTTTCTCCTGAGGGAAGTCAAAGGAGCTCTCTCCAGGATTTTAGAGAGTTTTAGCTGCCTCAGGGCAAATGGAAATAGAACCCAGCTGCTTTGGGTTCACCTTCTGTTGTATAAATTAATCCTCATGGTTGATTATTCACTAATTTACCTTTAAAAAAAAAACCCACTATGTACCCTTAAAAAAAGGGACATCTGTGTTGATAGGAACATTTCTGAATTTAACATATACATTATTGCTCTTGCAAACTGTTTAAATATAATTGGATATAATAAGTTGAAGCTGAAGAAAGCCTGTACAAAGTCAAAATAACAGCCCGTAATGGGTATAAAAACAAGGTAGAAGCCTTTTGGTTAAACACTTTCATACCTTGGTGGTGATTAATGATAGCAGCACATTAAAGGAAAAGAAAAGTGAAATTATCTGTCAGCATTAGATTTTTCTTTTAAACTAGTACTTATTTTAAAAGTTTCTCCACAATAGGTGGGGGAGGGGTGCAGGGAGAGGGGTTCACCAGATTGGACATGGGGGGATGGGAATGGGACAGTAGAATGAATAGGACATAACTTTCATATGTTCATATATGAATACACGACTAGTGTAACTCCACATCGTGTACAAGCACAAGAGTGGGAAGTTATACTCCATGTATGTATGATATATCAAAATACATTCTACTGTCACATATTTTTAAAAAGAACATTTTTTAAAACAATTAAATAAAAAAAAGGTTCCCAAGAAAATATTCCATACACTAGAATAGTTTTCTAACACAGTAGATTTTTTTCCCCTTAAAAATCTTTCAGTCATTGTTGTTTGGTAGTATGCATTTTATTCATATCAAAAAGCAAATTAAGTGAATAAACCAATTTTTGGAGGCCAGCAATATTTCAGAATCTTATACTGTGAATACTCCCACATTAGAATAGGACAGGAGTAAATGGCCCCTGCCATAAGTTTCCCACCCTACACAGAAGCACAAACGTTAATAATTTTGAGGCAGGGTTTTGCAAATAAGTCAATTTTCTCAGGTAGTTAAAAGTAAAAGTGAAAATACAATTAGACACAACATCATCAATATATATCTTATAACAAGGCATTGGAATAATATTAATATTTTCAATATAAATTTATTGAACAACTATTTATAAGCGCTGCACTGTAGAAAATATAAACCAATGCACATATAATTAAAATAAGTACACATTAAATTACCTTTGCAAAAAGATTCTGTTTGTTCAGACCAATATCACTAATGAACATAGATGCAAAAATTATCAATAAAATTCTGGCAAATCAAATATGAAAACATTAAAAAGATAGTACACCACAATCAAGTGGGATTCATCCCAGGGATGAAAGGTTGATTCAACATAAGGAAATCAATAAATGTAATTCATCACATCAACAGACTTGAAGATAAGAATCACATGATCATCTCAATAGATGCAAAAAAAAAAAAAACATTAAACAAAATACAGCACCCCTTCATGCTCAAAACATTAGAAAAAGTAGGGAAAATAGGAATATACCTCAACATTGTAAAATCTATGCTCCAGGCCAACATCATTTTAAATGGAGAAAAACAGAAAGCATTCCCTCTAAAAACTAGAAGACAAGGATGCCCTCTTTCACCACTTCTATTCAACATAGTCCTAGAAACTCTAGCCAGAGCAATTAGACAAACAAAAAAATTAAAGGGATATGAATAGGAAAAGAAGAACTCAAACTATCACTATTTGCTGATGACATGATTCTATACCTAGAGAATGCAAAATGTTCCACCAGAAAACTTCTAGAACTAATAAATGAATTCAGCAAAGTAGCAAGATATTAAATCAACACCCATAATTCAAATGGATTTCTGTACATCAGTGACGAATTTTCTGAAAGAGAAATTAGGAAATCTACCCATTTACAACAGCCAAAATTAATAAAATAAAATACTTGGGAATCAACCTAACAAAAGAGGTTAGGAATCAACGTAACAAAAACCTCTACAATGAAAACTACAGAACACTAAATAAAGAGGGCCTTAGAAGAGGGCCTTAGAAGATGGAAAGATCTCCCTTGCTCTTGGATAGGCAGAATTAATAGGTCAGAATTAATAAAATACCAAAAGCATTATGCAGATTTAATACAATTCCAATCAAAATCCTAATGACATTCATTATAGAAATAGAAAAAGCAATCATGAAATTTGTTTGGAAAAATAATTTATTTGGAAAAATAAGAGACCAAGAATAGCCAAAGCAACCCTTACAAAGAAGAGAGAAGCAGGTGGCATCACAATACTAGGCCTCAAAGTATAGTACAGAAAAACGACATGGTATTGGCACCAAAACAGACATGTAAACCAATGGTATGGAAAAGAGGACACAGAGACAAACCCAAATAAATACTGTTATCTCATACTAGACAAAGGTGCCAAAAACATACATTGGAGAAAAGATAGCCTCTTCAACAAATGATGCTGAGAGAACTGAAAATCCATATGCAGCAGAATGAAATTAAACCTCTGTCTGTCACCCTGCACAAAACTCAACTCAAAGTGGATCACAGACCTAGGAATTAGGCTAGAGACTCTGCACCTAATAGGAAAAAAAAAAAAAAAAGCAGGCCCAAATGCACATCATGTCGACTTAGGACCTGACTTCCTTAACAAGACTCCTAAAGCACAAGAAGTAAAATCAAGAATCAATAAATAGGATGGATACAAACTAAAAACCTTCATGGGTTGTGGATATGGCTCAGATGATAGAGTGCTTGCCTAGCATGGACAAGGCCCTGGGTTCAATCCAAGAAAAAAAAAAAAAAAAAAAAAAAAAATATATATATATATATATATAATTAATGAAGTGAACAGAGAGCCTATGGGCCTATGGAATAGGAGCAAATTTTTACCACATGCTCATCAGATAGAGCACTAATCTCCAGGGTATAAAAAGAACTCAAAAAACTTAACACCAAAAAACCCCCAAATAACATAATAAATGGTCTAAGAAAATTAGCAAATATTTCATAGAAGAAGACATACAATCTATCAACAAATCTATGAAAAAATATTCAACATATCTAGCAAATAGAGAAATGCAAATGAGAACTACTCTTTAAGATTTCATCTCACTCCAGTCAGAATGGCAATTATCAAAAAAATCAAGCAATAATAAGTGCTGGTAAGGATGTGGAGAAAAAGGTACACTGATTCACTGCTGGTGGGATTGGAAAATGGTACAACCACTTTTGAAAGCAGTATGAAAATACCTTAGAAAACCTGGAATGGAACCACCAATTGACCCAGCAATGCCATTCCTCAGTCTGTAACCAAAGGATTTAAAATCAGCACACTACAGAGATGCAGCCACCTCGCTCAACTCACAATAGCTAACTGTGAAAACAGCCTAGATGTCCTTCAATAGATGAATGGGTAAAGAAACTGTGGTACATATACAGAATGGAATGCTACTCAGCCTTAAAAAAGAATAAAATTATGGCAATTGTGGTAAATGAATTAGAGAACTCCATGCTAAGCGAATTAAGCCAATCCCCAAAAAACAAAGGCTAAATATTTTCTCTGATAAGTGCATGCTGATCCATAATGGGCAGGGGGCAAGGGGAAAAGGAAGAACTTTGGATTGAGCAGAGGGAAGAGAGAAGAAGAGAGGGATAGTATGGGAGGGGAAGATATAGAATGATATGGACATTATTACCCTCACATATGGGTATGAATGCATGAATGATGTAACTCTATAGCATGTACAACCAGAGAAATGAAAAGTTGTACTCCATTTCTGTAAAAAAAAAAATACTTAAAAAAATTAAAAAAAGATTCTGTTTGTGCTTGTTTGTGCATGTAGTGTTTGAAAAAATATGGAAATATCAGTACTGTATTCAAATCAACTGTCTCAATTATTACAAATAATAACAACCTATATTTTTAAATATTAATAAAAAAAGTATACCATGGAAATGATTAAGACAATAAATTAAGCATACACAGTAGCCTCCTTTATTTCTTTTATCCCCCCACTTTCTTTTTCCACATTATTTTATTGATGCATGATACCTATACATAATGGTAGGATCTGTTGTTACATGCACACATTATAACAACATAATTTGGCCAGTATCACTCCCCAGCTCTCCCCACACCCATCCCCTGGTCCTTTCCTCTATTCTACTGATCTCCCTTTGATTTTCATGAGATCCTACCAATACCTTTCTTTTCTTTTTCCCTCTCTAACTTTTACATGAGAAAACATACAGACCTTGAGCTTCTGAGTTTGGCTTATTTCTCTTAACATAATGTTTTCAAGTTCCATCCATTTGCCTGCAAATAACATAATTTTATTTTTCTTTATAGCTAAATAAAATGCCATTTTGTATATATACTTCATTTTCTTCATTCATTCATCCATTAATGGACACCTGGGTTATTGCTGTAAACATGGTATCCGTATAACACTATAGTATGCTGACTTCAATTCTTTAGGATAAATACCAAGGAGTCATATAGCTATTTCAATAGAATTTATTAAAACAGAAGTTCAGAAGTACTGATAAAAAGTTCTGGTATGGGAACACACATTGAGAGTTCAGGTATCATCAATGAACAAGAGGTATTACTAAGATTCTGATGGAATGATCAAAAATGGGAACATGGGAATAAAATAGGGAGGGGTGCAAGTTACAACCTGATGTGAAGAGGCTCTGCAAAATGTAGAATTCTACTGAGTCAGCCTTGGAAATCAAGTCCAAAGTTAACAGGTACTCCAAAAAATGGATGGGAAAGGGAATTGAAGAAAGATTAACTAAGGCTCAATAAGCGCAAATTTTTCACTTGTCACCACATCTTCCCAAACTGCAGGCAAAATCAAGCAGCTGGCATTTACCTCCAGCAAAAACAGCTGACCCTTTCCCAGTGAAACTGGACAGACTGCCAGGTGAGACATGCTACAACCCTCACTCTTTCATTTAAGAGATCCTACAGCCTGACAGCTGGCTTCCTTGCTGATCCCTCTAAAGCAAAGTGTCACATTTGCTCACCTCACACAGAACGCCAAGTGAGAATTCCAAATAGAAATCAGTTGTGACACAGAAGAAGAGGGCTTTTGCTAACTAGAGGGTCCCTCTTTGTGTGCTAGACATTTTTAAAAAAAAAGGCAACAGAATGAGACACAAGAGCCAAAATTTAAAAACTACAAATTGACACCAGAGGAAATGGAGTTAACTTAGGCATCATTAAAAAAAATAATAATAGGTTAAAAAAAAAAAGGGAGAGAATACTAGTGAATCAAATCAGAAATATCCAGGAAGATACCAAGAGTCCCTGTCTTAAAAAGGTTCAGATAATTTTTTGACTTTACTATGGTGCAAAAAGTGACTGATACATATTCATTAGACACTGAGCTTCAAATTTTGTATTTTGAGCTCTCCCTTTGCAAGTGAAATTCAGTACAAAAATCTCCTGAAATGCTGGGCAGCAACATCAATTTGCAGCTTCCTGTCAGTCATGCAATAATGAAAGTAAACAACTGGTATTCTATAGCATACTGTGTTGCTGAACTCTGATTTTCAGTAGATTAGTTGTATTGACTTCATTTTCAACTTAGGATACTTTTAATTTACAATAGGCTTACTGGAATATAACCCCAACCTAAGCTGAGGAGCATGTGTATTACAGCTATCAAAAAAATTGCTATGAAAAATGAATAATCAGAAAATAAGAACATGCTTATAGAAGTTAAATTATGACTTTGTTTAAAATTATGGCTAAAATTTAAAACAAAAAGTGTGCATCAGGCCCAAAGAGAATAGTCCAGATTGGAACATAGTGATGGGTTGCTGACGAGCTTCCTCTGACAAGTGGAAGGAAGACAGAATAAATTATTTGACACAGAACGTAGTGAGCATACTTTTCTCTAATCCAATTCATGATCTTCACGTATGTTCTTCCTCAACCTGTGTCAGGCCAAGGTAACTCCAATCCCAGTCCTATGTTGTTAATCTGATTAGGTTAAACCAAAGATGCCATCTATCTGAATATGGTCCATTAGACCAACAGAAAGGACTTACACTGTTGAACTGCAGGAGAGGTTTCCTCTCAAAATTGCTAAAAGTGAAATGAGCATGCATATTTACCACTTGTAGCCATTTTGCCAATACAAGGGGAAGCAGTCCTCAATTGACCTTGGACATGGCAGAGAGTAGGAAAGTCACAGTGCTTGATGATATCTCTGAGCCAGATGATGTCACCTAAATTTCTACTTCTCTGATAAAATACATTTACTCACTGTGCAAAACAGTGTGAGTCAAGGCTTGCTGTGTCTTGCCAGCAGAAGCTGCACAACTCCAGGGCCACTGGCAAATAGAATACAAGTACCCTTGCAGTGGTGGCCTTTGTCAACTCTATTTCAAGCATTAAAGTCAATTCCAGGGCAGGGACAAGAGACTCAGGTCATCTCAGTCAAGGCCAAGTGATCACAAAGTCATCTCGGATATCAAGATATCCAAGAGGTTCAAGCATTTTCATACTTCTAGTGTTTTCCACAGCAACAAAAAAGTCAAGGAAACCTCTAAAGTAGATCAGATTCTCAGATTTTACCAGAAACAGAAGCAGCCGTGAGGAACAAGCACATGCCAGGACTCTGTTGTAGATGAGAGAGTGCAGGCATCTCTCCAGCCAGCCTCCAAGTGACAGAAAGGCTGCATAATATTTTATCTCGGTATTTTGCAATACTGTGCTAGAACTCTGTGTTAATCTCTACTCTGATAATACCCACCATCACAGAACCCAGATAAAATAAAAATCATCAAAGGAAGTCAACCCTGAACACAAGAAGACTGAATCCAAACAAAAATAATATGAAATTAGTTCATATTCTTGAATCAGACAAGTTCCATAACAAGCTGGGAGGGGGTGATAAAAGGATTAATTTTTAGAGATAAGTTCCACATCAGTATATTCATAGGAACACACATACCACACACACCACACACACCACACACACACTCTCTCACACACACACACACATTTTCAAATTTTTTTTTTTAATTTTTAATATTTTTATTTTTTAGTTCTCAGCGGACACAACATGTTTGTTGGTATGTGGTGCTGAGGATCGAACCCGGGGCGCACGCATGCCAGGCAAGCGCGCTACCGCTTGAGCCACATCCCCAGCCCCAAATTTTTTTTTTAAAAAGAGAGAGAGAGAGAGAGAGAGAGAGAGAGAGAGAGAGAGAGAGAGAATTTTTTTAAAATATTTATTTTTTAGTTCTCAGCGGACACAACATCTTTGTTGGTATGTGGTGCTGAGGATCGAACCCGGGGCGCACGCATGCCAGGCGAGCGTGCTACCGCTTGAGCCACATCCCCGGCCCTTTAAAAATATTTTTAAAGTAAAATCTGTTTAACAAGTATATCCAAAACTTAGTGGGCTGTATTTTAAGAAACAATATTTTTCTCTCCTAGTTGTAAAGTCAAAGTAGGCCTGAATAGCTTCATTTACTCCCCTTTTAAAGTTGAAGGAAGGGTGTAATATACTTATACAAGTAGTGGAACTCAGTTGGATCAGTTCTTAGACTTATTAGGGCATGACACTGTTGACACAGGGCTAATGAGAAGCCTTGACCTTTGCATCTCCACCATGACCCCAGGGACTGGACCTACTCATCTCACCCCAACCTTTCTAACCTGAATGATGTCAGATCAGGCTGCTGTGTTTTCTCAAGGATCAGTTGGCCCAAATGAAAGTTATTTCCTTTGCCCGTCATTGTTAATGTCTCTGAGTTTCTTTTCTTTTTTCTTTTCTTAAGGTTTCCAAACAGTCAAATCTTTTCTACTTCTTTGAAAACAAAATTTCCCCTAAATTCTTTAAAGTTTACATCAAAATCTGTTAAGCCAAAATACTTTTTCCTTCACAAAATGCTGTTAGATTTGGAAAGAAATACTAACCAAAGCAAAGCTACATGTAAAAAGAGTGTTAAACATAAAAAAAAAAAAAATTTTAAAGGTCAAAGGTTATTAGACAGGTACCAGAGTTTTATTTTATTATTATTATTTTTTAATGGCTAGAATGCTGAATTCTAGTTGCTGACATTAACCTGAAGTTCCACAGGAGAAATCTTAATAAATCTAGTCATTGGTCTATACAAGCATCAGACCTCAATTCTTGTCTGCCTTTAGGATACTAAAGGTATTCTAAATACTAAATACCAGATACTAAACAAAGCATTAAAAGGATAATATAGCGTTTCAGTTCTATTCTTTGGTAATTATAAACAACCTTATGCCTCAAACTGCATTCTTCAGCAGGAATCCAGTCTCCAAGATTTGAATCCAACCATTGAAAAGGAAAAGGCTATATCAAGTTACCTGAAGTACTTACTCAGAGAAATGGATAGGATGGGAGCATTTGGAGGGAACTGCTATTAAAAATAGTCAGTGGGGAGAAAAAGGCAATTTCCCCCTCTAAGAGGTACTAGTGTAGTTTATTGAAGTAAATTGCCTCCTTTATGTAAAAGATAGTAAATCTGTTGATGCCATTTGTTAGCATAGTCTTATCTCAACAAAGGACATCACATTCAGGGTCTAAAGTTTCTAAATCTCAGCAATGTTCAACAGGGCTTTAAAAAGAACTTTCAAGTTAAAATACTGAGTAAATGGGTTCACACAGCATGAATTTTATTGTAGACCAACCTAATTTTCACATTTTCCTCTCTATAACAAGCAAGTCATTTGTTCTCTGCACTTCTAATGGAAAGAAAACAAGAGTTTCTTTGTTTGTGTACATTAACTCGATGCTGTAAAAGTCATTCAGTCAAGCTTCACTATACTTTCACCTTTAAACCTTAACCTGACTTGTAACAATATTTGTAGCCTCTAAAATTACACTGGTTGAACCCAGACGGAGTTAATCACCCTTCACTGTCTCAGTGAAAAGTATAATGACCTACCATTTAATGTGAAGCCATTAAAATGCTAGAAGAGGCAAGAATTCACATCGTGTGTTTATAAATACCTCACAGACATGAATTCATACATTCAACCTACCAGGACACTTTTCATATGGCACTTGTTTAGAGAACCAGATGGAAAATAATGACTGCTGTACACTCAAAGCCAGAAGTGTCTATTCTGCTATCTGATGCAGTACACCTTATACTTTTCACACTGACATGAATTGATTCTAACAAATTCCATCTGTAACCAAACAAAGAAAAATCCAAATCAAAGCTGGGTTACTAATGATATCTTTCCTTTCTCAAACCACCATTACTTCCTACACAGGGCAAATGCATCAGTAAGATTCTTGATTTCTACCTGCTCAGTGCAACCCAAACCCTGCTTGCAGGACTCCTACACTGCCCAAATCCAAGGGGTCTTGTTCTTATCACACAGAGGAACCTGTGTTCCTGGGGAAGCATGAGTGAGGAGCCTGAGACTGTGCATGGCAGAGAGGACAAGACCATTTCTCTCCACCTTCCTGGACCCACCTCAGACTGAGCCTCATCAAACCCTTCTGCTATAGCCTTTTAAATGTTCTCTCCATTTTTACTCTTATCTCTACAGAGCATCCTACCAGAGCATGCTGGGTAGTCTTTTCCGCTTTAAAGAAGATTATATAACTCCTCTAATATCTTAATTCACTTGCAGTTTTTCAAAAAAAGTCTTTACTAAGTCCTTGAAGCCTCTAAATTAGAGAATAAAATTTGCCAACCTATAAGCCCATGTAGTCAATTAAGAAGATCACACTGGCCAGACACTGGAACACAGGCATATGTGATATGATAGATGTGTACCAGAAAAAAAAAAAAAAAAAAAACAGGGTATACTGGGTAGCCTAAAGGGGTAGTTACACTCCAGTCCCAAGTGAAAGATTCCACATGGTAAGGAGGATCTGAAATTATCAGTTCCATCTAGTTTTTTGAGAGAACAGAAAAATGTCAACTTTTTTTGTGGAGGGACCTCAATTTTAATGTGTTACCTAAAACATTTTAAAACAACGTGAAATGAAAAATATACTTCTGCCAATTGGCAAGAGAAGTTGTTGGGCGATGCCTTCTCTAAACAATCTCCTTCTTTATTTGTATGGTTGGGATGTACCTCATCTGTTTAATTTACGAAACTTTTCCTACTTCAGAATCTGTAATTATTTTCCCTATGCCTGGCCACATTCATTCTTATTCCTTTAGATTTCAATGTCACCCTCTTTTCCTGACTATTCGATCTCATGTTGACCCTTCTCCCCTTTAGTACCATATTACCCTATCTCCTATTTGACGACTTTTACAGAGTATCATCCCCATGCAAGAATATTTGACTAGTTCACACTGGCAAATTCAGTCTGTAGGAAATAATTTTACTGATATATTAATTAAGCCCACTTTTACACTGAATAAAATTAAATGTAGGATTATGTTGAACTGAGCTATCAAGGCAGACATAGAGAACACGCAACTTTTGAGTTTCCTTCCTCATAAAAATATCAAGACAGACTGACTAGTTATTTGTTACATAAGCATATATAAAAGCTTTTAGCAAGAACAGAGGAAAAATATACATGTTATATACATATAATTATACATATGTGTTTACATGCATATGAGATATATATATATATATATATTTCTACTAGTTGACTCTGTTGAGGGTATTTTAATATAGATATAAGGCAATTCTGATTTTTGTCTCTGGGAAGATTGGCAATGCTTATTATATATACTTTAAACTATCAGAACTGGTGGGGTTCTTTTGGAATCTAATGATACCAGCCAAGGAGGTAAACATTCAACAATGCCTATTGGAGACAAAGAATTACCTGGTCCAAAACTTTTTAAATGCCAAGCTTGACAAACCCTAACAATAGGTTTTCCCTTTTCATCACTGCAAATCTTCTAAAAGAAGAAGGGATAGCTGTTCCACATTTCTGTTTTGTCTGTGGGTAGGGGATAATTTTAAATCAATCCCTCAACATCGCTGTGAAATAAATCTTTTTTTAAAACAGTATTACTGTTTTTCTGATCACTAGTATATAAGTTACTTTAGACACAAGGGGGAAAACAGCTTTTTTTTACTATTGTTTAAATAATTTGAGTTTGCCCTAGTACAATGGTGCCCTATACAATCTATTAAACCTTCAATAAGTGCCCTAGTACAATCTATTAAGCCTTCAATAAGTGAATAAATCAATCTCACGGCAATGATTCGATATTTTATGCTTTGCTTTGGCCATGTTGTTGAATGTTTGCTCCACAACAAGCTGAAATGTGAAATGCTGTGTCGGGTTCTAGATAGATTTTATTCTACAAGTATTTGAAGTCTGGTGAAGGAAGAAAACAAACATAACATTCGACACAATATGGTTGATACAGCCTCACAGTAAAGGCAGGCACAAAGCACTATGGGAGGACATAGAAAGGCACTCAGACTTGAAGAACTGAGAACTGGGCAGAGGATATGAGAGTTGAATGTTCCCTGGAGATGATGCCTGACCATCCTGACATGTGGAGGGGTAGGAGGAAGAAACAACTTTTCGAAAGATGAGACTTGAGAAGGTGCAGAGTGTGAGTGGTTTAGCATTGCTGGGGTAAGAGGGTGACTCCTGGGGAATTCAGTGCGTAACACATTAAGGCCCAAAACACAAACATGAATGAATTTCTATCTCAGTATGTGTTGGACCAGATTTCTTTGTTTCTTTCCCAGTCTGAGATTCCACCAGCCTTTAATTTTATTCCAGATAATGTTACATAGTGATTACTCAGTAAATATTTGTAGAATTTGATGGTAACTGGAACCTACTCTCTATCCCTTGTTTTTTTTTTTCCTAAATCAATAATACATTATCAAAATGGCAATATACTTATCAAAGGGCAAACTTGTTCAGAATTAAAATGAATGTCCCTAAAACAAACTCAGAGATGACCATTTCCTTTAATTTTCTCTTCTTTAATAATACACACTTCTAATCTTAATTACAGGCTCACATTTTTGTCAGCAAAACAGAAATCATAATCACAACAATGAAAGCAAGACTCAAAGAACTTACTTCATTTTAGGTCTCGCACTCTCTCTTCCTTTACTGTCAAGCTTCTCATTAAGGAAACTTACCAGGTGCACTCAGGTTTCTCCCAAGACTGTGTCTCTAAATTAGATTATTCTCTTAAAATCCAGATGCAATTTTTTAGCATTTCAGGTACTGAAGATTAAGTCTTATAAAATGCTCAGGGGACAATCCACTGGTATCCAAGACAATCCACTGGTATCAAAGTCAGCCTTCCAAACTAAGGTCAGAAGTGCCTCTCACATGCCCTCTTCTTATGGAAGTTCTTGTTGCCCATGCTTGTCATCTGAGTCACCTGAAATCCCTTCCTCTTACATATGTTCCAGCTGTTCTATCTATTCCTTCTAACATCCCAAACACTTGTCTTCTGTCTTTGGCTCACTCCTGCTGACACTGCCTCTGTCTGCTCACCATCTCTCCCCTTTATTATTTTAATAGCCTAATCCATCTCCCATGCTCCTCCTGGTTCAGAGATCCTTCCATCCCACTCATATAACCACTTTCTTCACTACTTCAAACCATTTAATGGCTTTCCTTTGCCACATGGTGAAATTCAATCTATTTAACATGGTATAAAGAAACCTTCCTCTTCTGACCACAGGTCTGATGGCAAACATTTCCACAGCACCTGATCTGTAAATTCAGTTGTCTCCTTAGTATCAGCAGGACTTTAATCCCAGGATTCCCATGGTTACTAAACTCTGCAGATTCCCATGTCCTTTATATAAAATGGCATCGTATTTGCACGTAACCCACATACATCCTCTCATATATTTTAAATTGTGTTTCAGATTACTTATAATACCAAATAAAATGGAAATTGTTGTTACCACTCTATTGTTTAGGGAGTAATGACCAGGAAAAATAAGTCTGCATGTTTGGTACGAATATAATTTTTTTTTCTCAATGTTTTAATCCATGGTTGGTTGAATTAATACATGTGAAAACCATTGAAGTAAAAGGCTAACTGTAATTCCAAATTATTTCTGATTTTCTCAGCATGCAACACAATTTCTTTTCTCTCTGCGGATACCTAGTGTTGTTTCTGATCAGTCTACTGAACAAATAGGTAGAAGAAAAAGGATACTATTCAATATTTAGTTTGTCTTTAAATTCTCCCTTTGCCTAGTAGGAAGTTCATTTTCCCTTCTTGCACATTTATTACCTTGTGTTCATTTGCATCATATTCTAATTATTCATGTCTTTCTCAATTATCAGACAATGCAATCTTGCATGTAATGACCATAACTAAATTTGTCTCTGTATCACCAATGCCTAGAAAGTATCCAAAAAAGTTATTTTTGAAGAGCAAATGTTGTAAAGATTTTTTTAAAAACTGCACTGTATCTTTTATGCCCATCTATTTAAGAGTAAATTTCAGTAAGATATCAGTCAATTTTTAAAACGTATCTTAAAAATAACTTGAGACTCTTGAAATGTCTAAATGTTTCTCTACATTCTCAAGTACAGAGCTTATCACTGCAGATTCCAGAACAAAAACAATTAAACATTTAAATATGTCTCCTTAGTGATATTCAAGGCAAACTCAAACTCTGTGCTCTCTTTCCAATTACACTTATGGAAAAAATAGTTAACATGAAGAATACTTAAAACATCAGATAACAGAGCCTTAAATATCTTTGGCTGGGGAGGGAAAGGGCTATTTTTTTCACTAGATACACAATATTATTTTAGAATGCTAAAATGGTCAATGTAGATTCTATCCACTCAACAAACATTTAGTGAGCACCATCCTGTCATGGCAGTTATTGGGGATGCTTAGTTCTGGAAGACAGACATGAGTCCTCCTGACAGAGATGTGGGATGCCTGGTATCAGTAGGAGGGTCTACAGGTAAGGCAGGCAAAGAAGGCTTCCCTGAGAAGTGACCACGAGCAAACATTGAATGAGCAGCAGGGGCTACTGAGAATATGGCCTGGGATGAATCACAGAGAACAATACAGAGGTGGAGGTGCCACATTCCAAAGAGCAGCAACAGCTCAGGACACTTGGCTGCCCCTTTGTTCATAGAACCTAAAGTCTACAACTCTCCTTATCCTCTTCAGATTTCTTCCCAGTAGTAGTATAACCAATTAGTACCTAATTAGCATTAAGCATCACTACTCCAACATTATGCTCTTTTCCTGGAAAAAAAAATCATACGAAGGGATACAATGAAGTAATATCTATAATACAGGTATTAACGTTTTTAGGCAAAATTTCTATATGTCGTGAGCTCTACTGCGAGACTGAAATAATGTCTTTCTTTATTGAATAATCTAAAAAGTACTTAAATTTACAACCTTTCCCGCCACTGTGTACATAATTTCATTACATCTTACTAAAACACAGCAACAGGGACTGAGGCTATAGCTCAGTGGCAGAATACTTGCTCAGCATGTGTGAGGCCCTGAGTTTGATGCCCAGAACAACCAAAAAAAAAAAAAAAAAGAAAGAAAGAAAGAAAGAAAAATTTTTTTTTGATTAGTTAATTAAACAACCACCAAATCCCACTATACTAGTTCTCTGTAACTTAACATCGGTTTGGACTCATGGAATTATTTCTACATCTTCTTTTGACTGCTACCGTGTGTGTATTGAAAATTTTTTAGAGAGAACATAGTTTACGTGTCTTTTTCTATTTAATCTATCCCTGATGCAGAGATAAGAGAATCCAAGATTTAGAAAAGTCAAGTAGCACGTTCAAGTTCACACAGTTTGTTAATGACAGTGCCAATATTAGGGCACAGCCAGCCAATAGGTGATAGTTATTTATAAAAAGAACAAATTACTCTAGAGGTCATGCTGTTAATCACTTTATTATTCTATAAATGATACTGATTTTCCCACACTAGCTCAATGGCTCACTCAAACATCATTTTCTTGAACTAGGGTATCAATATTTCTAATCTGATCTTCGGATTCTGGAAGGAAATAGTGAACAAGGGAGTTGGATAGAGTGCTTCTGGATTCAGAGAACATCTGTAACACATGAAATGCAGAACTAGTATTTCTGACTCCCTCTGAAATTTCTGTGTCCCAATGTGGCCTACTAAATTATTTCAGAATCCAAAAGGGTCCCCCCTTTTTCTCCAAGCCCCATATTTCCCAGTGCCTATCCCAGTCTTGCACCCCAAAGGGAAATCTCCATTCCCCAGTCTGAAAGAGTTGGGCTCCAAGTAAAAGAGAATCTATAATCTGATTAAAATAATTCACAGTAAATTGCAAATCTCTTAATCCTCTTAGAGGCATTAACATTTTTTTAAAATTGGGGGGTGGGGTGGAGAGGTAACCTGATACAGCCTTTAATTGTTGGCATTTTGGTACAGCATAAACAATATTATATTTTCCTTTATTCAAATAGAAATGGCTATCACACTGGCATGGCAGTCTGCCCAGAAATCTGTCTCCAACCTGTCTAATTAACCCTGAATTTTTTTTCTTAAGGATGCTCATACTCCTGCTTTGTTTCAGTTTTTTTTATCTCTGATAAAATGTCATAAAGTGTAGATTTTAGGTAGTAAATTAGGGTCCACTATCGATTACTATCATAAACTAGTTTCTTTTAAAAAAACAAATAAAAACTTCATATAGACTATCAGTTAGCAAACTAACAATAAAAACAATGCAGCAATTCACTTAAGTAGAAGTTAAAACATGCCAAAGACTATTTCAAGCAATTGATGTGTTAATTTAATTTTCACCACAATCTCATCAAGTAGATACCCTTATTGTTTCCATTTTACTGACAAGGAAATAGAAACGTGACAAAATCTACTCAAAGTGACATGGTTGGTTAGTGGGAAGCTAAATGTTTAATTCGAAAGGCCATTCCTTTAGAATTACTGTGCTGCACCAAGAAACACACTAAAAAAAAAAAAAAAAAAAAAAAAGCTCAGTGAAAAATAATTTACTTCATTGTATTGAATTCTGGTTAAAAACTATAAAACTTCAATAAACCAAAATATCAACTAGCTCAATTTCCGAATTTGACAAATGAAGAAGCTAACTCACCCGTGGCATGGAGATAAAAGGTATGTAATGGCAAGTTTATTAGGCCAAACAGGAATTGGGATAGAAAAGAATAGGAAGAAAAAAGTCTGAACAGCATTCCCAGATGGAGCAGCATTTCGAAGAGCTGTAGAGGGGGAAGCTTATTCACACCTGGCCAAAGCTGGTCCCTAATTAGGCAGGTGTGCAACATGAGCAAATCAATAATATCAATAAAACCATACATGGGGTACTCTCATCAGAAGACAAATCAAATATAGCATTTCTATGGTTCACAAAGAATGAAGGATCCTTTGTATGTAAGAAAATAGAAGAAATGGACATATGGTCCCAGAGATGATAAAGATCAGGAAGACTTGGGTCAATGGACTATAGAAATAATTTCCAAAGAAATGTGGAAATTGCAGCCATCCCTTCAAGTGATGAAAAATCAGTTATTATTGGCAAGCTATTTTGTCAAAGTATCAGATACTGCTCATCTTTAAACATGCCTCCTGTGGACAATGAAATGCTGGTGACGGTTTCCAGCTTCAAATGAATCAGCTCTTCTTGCTCAGGGCACATTACTGCCTCTGACCTCTTCCCTGCCCGTGCCTTGACCTCCTCCCACTCAGACGTTATTCCCTGCCTCAAGCCTGTGAGCATCTCATATTATTCAAGAGCTGCAGCTCTAGAATTTAGCATGAGGAGGGCTGCCCCTGATAGATGTCTTACATGAGTAATGCTCCTAATGATCCCCAATGGGACTCTGCCATGTTATTCCAGCAAGATGAGTCATAGAGACACACAAAAAAATATTCTATGCATTTTACAGTAAAACATAGTGAATAAAAATGTCTTCGTGTAGAAATATTTTACTTAGATCTAGCAAGAAGTGACCAAGGGTTTGTGTGTATGTGTGTGTGTGCGTGTGTGTGTGTGTGTGTGTGTGTGTGTGTTTTCGGGGAGGAGGGGAAGTGGGGGGATAGTTAACAAAAGTTTCTTCATATATAGCTTTGTGGTATATCTTAATCACCTAAGCAAATAATACCATTTCTATGTTACCTAAAGAAATCCTCCAAATGTTATTTTATAAATACTTATGAATTATGTACAACATTCTGCACAGAAATACTAGATAAGCTTTTAAAAGCTGTGCATAAATCAACATTTCGTAAATTAAACATTTTTCACTTTTATTTATTTATTTATTAGTTATTTCATTTTTATTTCAAAAGTATTTTTATTTCTGCTTAATATTCTATTGGAAATTATTGCTGACCTGTTAGATTAAGCTTCTCTCCTGATAATATTTCTGTCAAATAATTAATTATCTATAAACAAATAAAATAAATATGAGACCCTAGATTTTAGGAAGAATCCTGCAATAAATTCTTGCAGAAGATCGTTTCTTTGCTATTCAGTCACAGTCTCAATTCCCTTTAATTTCTTCAGATATCTTTAATGCAATTTTCTAAACCTGTAATTCATATTTAACAGTTGTGTATCTCTTAATAGCAATCAGGAAAACTTTAGACTGTGTTGCTCACGTCTTCTTATTCAAGAATATATTTACTTAGCTCAATAGGGACTCTAAGTCCACCAAAGAGCTTGTGGTTTTGTTTTGTTTTGTTTGTTTGTTTGCTTTAGGACAAAAGAATAAACACAAACAACAAAACTGATCACTCTGCCTAGCTCAACAAATACAACTAGTAAACTGTAAATAGTTCCCAATAAAGACAGAAGAATTTGGTTAAATAAATAAGCCATTATGTAACCATTCAACTAGTACCGATACTATAAGGAAAGCAAAGACCAGAAACGAATTTTTTTTTAAAGTATAACTAAATAGCAGAAAGATCAGTAGAGTAGAGGGAAAGAAAAAGGGAGGAAGAAAGGAGGGAAAGGAGATGTACCAACTGAATTAGAACTAATATTCCATGCTTTTATAATTATGTCAAAATGAATCCTAATGTTATGTATAAAAAAGTGAAAAGATTTCTAAAATATTAGTGTAACGAAAAGTTAAAGGGACGGTGATGGATTCGGAGCAGGAATAAATGGCAACAGATATATCAGATCCACAGGGATGGATGATACAATTCTGCAGCCACACAAAGTTACCTGTGTCCTATATTTGATGTAAATATTTATTATTACTGTTATTAATAATTAGACTCAATTACCAATTACTTACTTTAAAATATGGGCTTATGCTTTTTCTTAAAAACAATCTAAATGTCCAACTGAAAGTTTATGGAACAATATTTCCCCATGGCCTGATCCAGCCAACCACCCCATGAACCTCAGACAGGCCCTTCCCTCCCTATACAAGCTCTGCTAGGCATTTTAGCCATTAGTCATTATACACTATTATCAAGAAAAGCAAGAAAAAGAAAAAAAAACACTCAGAATCTCACAAATTCTGTTTTATCTTCCCCAAGAATCATGACTTCAGACCAGAAAGGAGAGTTTTAAGATGGTTCAGTGGGAAATAAATGTGAGAAGATAAAGTACGTAGCTCCTTAATACATCTTAAACCTCTTAATCCAGGAAAGCATTACATCCCAGATACTGAGAGAACTTTTAGATAAAATGAAAAATTTATGAGAAGACTGAGATAAAGTTAAAAGTTATCAATATTTTTTAAATAAAAAATGGAGGCAGATTCTTCTAACTTGATGTTATACTTTAGAAAGAAACTAACAAAACAGATATTCAAGATGATAAAAGCAAAAACTGCTTAACAAAGGAAAATATTTATCAAAAGAAGAAAACTGGAAGAAAATGGAAAACCTGTACTTAGAGAAGAGCTGACCTAAAATGAACATTAGAATGAACACAATAATTGTCTTGAACATGGAAATGGTTCCCTATAGAAATTAGATTAGGTTTAACTTGGGTAGATATGGGGATGTGCAACCAAGGCCAGTATATCCAAAGCTGAAATCAGGTTTAAGCTGAACATGAGGAAAAACTTTATAACTATTATACATGGACCTATTGTGCTAGATGATTCTTCAGAGACAGTAACAGGGACAAAGACCATGTGTTCAGGGTGCTGCAGAGAAGGCAGAAGTACAGAGAAAAGGTCAATGGTCTAAGATACCATCCAAATGATGCTCTGATAAGTTAAGAACAATAATACACAGTATCATGTCCAATTCCATTTATCTGTCCACTGCTAACCATACCCCCAGAGGGAAAGCCAAAAAACCATGTTCTTTATCTCTTAAGAATCAGATCACCAAATTTATATTTATTTTATATTGCCTCTTCTACATTTGGTGGAACATGTTTTTTAAAAAAATCTTTAAAAAAATTTTTTGTAGTTGTAGATGGACAGAATGCCTTTATTTTGTTTATTTTTATGTGGTGCTGAGGATTGAATCACATACTAGGCAAGTGCTCTGTCACTGAATTACAGCCCCCATCCCAAATGATCTTATTTTAAATAGATTAAAATTGCACATATTGATGGAATAAACATGATGTTTTGAAACTCAAATACACTGTGGCTTGGCTAAATTGAGCCAATTAATGACAGATACATAATGTTATTCAGCTCCATTGATAATCACCAAGAAGCATTAAATGAATGAATTCATTGAAATAAATAAATTGTTGTGGAGTATATTTTTAAGACACTGAGTAAAAACTTGAGGATAAGAAACCAGTTCTCATATAAGGGAGGTTTTCAGGTATGATACTGTTTTGACTAGTGATCTAGAGTAAAACACTGCGAACAGACTTAATCTTCATGTAGCCTCTGTCAAGTCTCAAACTTTTGGAAATAGAGAAGAGAACATAAATATACAATCACAGCCACACATTTGGAAAGTACTTTGGAAGACAATTAACTTCAGCTGAGAAAACCATACCTAAGAAATTATATGATAGTCATAGTCAGAAATGTATATTTAAAAGAGTAAGAAAAGCAAAATAATACCCTTTGTAAAGCCAGTTACATTACTTCAGAAAGAATATCGATTACAGTACTGTTTTTGATAGCTATTATAAACTTATTCAGGTTTCATTGGCAGGTATCATATTAATCAATGCTACATTCTTTCTTTGTTTTCTATAAAATCTGTCATTGGAGAATAATATACCTTCAAAGGAACAGTTATCATAGATTCTAACCAAGCTTCTGCTTAATAGGTTTCTATTACCAATAATATCTTATCATTCACTTCTCGAAAGAAAAAAATACAAATATCCAACATATATACAGGAAAATGTCCAATGTTGTTAGCAATTAGGAAAATGAAAAACTACACTGAGATTTCACTTCACTCCAGTCAGACTGGCAGCCATTAAGAATATGAACAATAGGGCTAGGGATGTGGCTCAAGCGGTAGCGCGCTCGCCTGGCATGCGTGCGGCCCGGGTTCGATCCTCAGCACCACATACCAACAAAGATGTTGTGTCCGTCGAGAACTAAAAAAATAAATATTAAAAAAAATTCTCTCTCTCTCTCTCTCCTCTCTCACTCTATCTTTAAAAAAAGAGAATGTTTAAAAAAAAGAATATGAACAATAATAAATATTGGAAGGGATGTAGAGCAAAGGAACATTAATACACTGTTGGTAGAATCATACAATAGTTCAACCACTTATGGAGGTTCCTCAAAGACTAGGTAGGAAAAAAACTACCATATGACCCCTTTAATTCTTTAGGATAAATACCACTCCACGGTATTTATCCTAAAGAATTAAAGTCATCATACTATAGTGATATATGCATAGCCATGTTTATAGCAGCCCAATTCACAATAGCCAAATAATGGAACCAGTCTAGGTGTCCATCGGATACAAAATATATGGATGTATGGATAAAGAAAATATGGTATATATACACAGTGAAATTTTATTCAGTCACAAGGAAAAATAAAATTATGTCATTTGCAGGAAAATGAATAGAACTAGAAACCTTTATGTTAAGACCATTATGTCAAGAAAAATAAGGCAAACATATATTTTCTTTCATATGTGGAAGCTAGAGAAGAAGAAGAAAAAGAGAGGGTCAGGGGTCTCATGAAAATCTAAGAGAAATTAGTAGGGTTGGGGAAACAGACTAGAGGAGGAAGAAGAGGGAAGGGGAAATACCGGGGAATGATATTGGCCAATTAATACTGTTACATTTGTGTACATGTACCTATATATAACAACAAATCCCACCATTATGCACAACTATAATGCACTAATAAAAACATGGAAATAATATCTTGTCAGTAAGTAACCCATTTATTCTCAACTTCAAACCACAATTCAACCATCAGTTCCTTAGGGAAGATAGATGCCAGTAATGCTACTTTCTACATAAGGAAATTTCTGTTCCCTTACACACTAGGACTATCATAAAACTTGTTACTTATCAGATCAATGTTTTTTTCTACCAGTTGAATAGCACTGAATTCTACTAAACCATGTTATGGGGCTGTATTTTTTTTTTTTCTGTGTTCTGTGAGTGTGTAATACCAGGGTGCACTCTTTTTTTCTATGAATTTTCATATGGCAAACAGAAGAGAAGAATAGGCAATAAGATATAATATAAAAATCTAACATCTACAAAGAACTACCACAGAACCACAACACAATTTAGTTTCCTTCACAAAGCAAGCATCTTGACCTGCTATATACATAATTTCCAGGTTCATATCCATTCACTCTCACTGAAACGAGAATAGTGTGTCTGCATAATTGTGGAGAGCAAGAATTCTCAGATCAGGCAGGCCAGTTTCAATGCCTGACTCTACTTCACTAAACGACCAGTGACAGTCAAGGAGCTTGACTTTCATGAGCCTCATTTTCCATACTGATAAACAGGGATAGCATGGATAAAGCATGATTGTTTTAAGTATTAAATGAGATAAGGCATGTTAGCACTTTTCCATGCACATAATAACACTATAAATTTTAGACTATCAATATCACTATTCTTAGTCATATTATTAGCAATATTATTATTGATTCCTATCTTCCTTCAGATTTAGTGTATACAAGTAGGCCTATACAGTGTCCATTCATCATTTAATTAATCACTTGTGTTTCCATAATGTTTTCATCATTATGGAAAAAATATGTATATATGTATACACACACACTCCCAGAAAGTGATGAGTTCCTAGAAGTAAAGTTCAAGTAAAACAATGTATTTTTTTTCTTTTCTTGCCATACTGACTCTAAATAAAAGCTTTACTCGTTATGCTTCTATTCTATCTGAACTCATGGAGATTAATAGCAAAAACCATGCCAATGAATGCTCCTTCTATTTGCACAGATACCCCAATGAAGGCTTTGCCTCTTTCCTATTTGCTATAGCTGAAGACAATGGGTTCACATCTTGGTGGGTGCAAAGCCAAAAAAAAGCACAACTAGGAGCTGAAAGAGTGAAGAAAGATGTATTACCTACAGCAGGTAGGGATAGCACTGGGATTATTTCCAAAGTAATCCCCTTTCAGAGGAATGGAAGCATGGAGAATTTTATTTAGGAAGCTTACACATAAGCATGTAGGAAAGCACTCTATGGGTAGACACATTCCTAAGCTGCTCAGTTTAAGGTACACATTTTTAGCCTGCTCAGTTTAAGGTCACAGTTCAAGAAGGAAAGATGGCACAGGTATTTCTGGGCACGCTCAGCTCATAGAGCACACATTCACAAAGGTTAGGATGGTAGACATAAATGCTTCTGGACATGCTCTTATGAGTCAAATTGACTCTAGGTCACTTAAAAGAATGAGTCAGAGTAGCTGGTGACCTTGATGAGTTGTCTACAAGCTCTTCCAAAGATTCTTTGCTGAAACAACAACAACAAACAAAAAACACTCTGAAAGTGTGTTAATGCAGGAAATTTATCCCTGAAGTTACTTGCCTTATTTAGCAGCTAGCTCTTTTACCTGTAGAGGTTTTAGCAATATATTACTGAACAAGTTCATTAGCTTAAGGAAGGTATAGCTCCAGAGTTGTTTTTTTTTTTTTTTTTTTTTTTTTTTTTTTTAGTTATAGATGGACACAATATCTTTATTTTACTTATTTATTTTTATGTGATGCTGAGGATCAAACCTTATGCCTCATACAAGTGAGGCAAGCACTGTACCACCAAGCTACAACCCCAGCCCCCAAGTTCAATATCAGATAGCTAGGAAACTTTTCCTCCTCTTCAGATTTGAGGAGAATTACAGATGAGTTTTCTCTTCCACCACCAGTACAAGGCAGTTTACTTGATAAGGACAACTTGCTAACTGAATGGTGTGGAAACACTGAAATTACTTCCCAAACCAAACAACTGAAGTAGTTGAAAGCTACCCAGAGGTGTGCAGTTTACACTTACAAATGTGCTTTAACTCACTTTATTTTATGAGCAAGCACCATTTTAGTGACATTTTAGCCTGTCTTTTACATCAAGTCTGAGCAAACAAAACTAAGTTTACATCCAGGAAACTAAAAAGCCCCTTTTTTATTTTATAAGAAAAGAATTGCAGATAGACAGATTTTTTTTTAGCCAAATTAAAAATAAGCCTATTGTTACTGAAAAAAGGAAAACCATATTTTCAACTAGAAAATATAAGAGCCTATCTCATTGACATCACATGATGCCAAATGATCTTAAAAAAGAGAGTCATGACCTGATTCGGTCATTCTTTGGCCCCATTTCCTTTTCATGCCCTGGAATCTCTAATGATATTAAAGAGCCTCAATCACTTTTGTGGAGGGAAGCTCAACTCTGGCCTCCTGTTTCCTCTCCTACTAAAATCCAGGAATACAATATACCAAGTTTTTTTTTTTCCCCCCATAATGGCACATAAATTGTGGCCATATATAGTATGTTACAAAGAACCTCATGGGCATATGAACATTGTCCCTTGCTATCCTCATTGAAATTTTAAGTTAAATCAAGAGATAACATATAACTGAAATGATTTTTCATTATTGTTCAAATTCTACGTCTCACATTCAAAGAAGTCTGTGGAGAGAAGAGTGATAAAATTGGGTCTTTAGTATTCTCAGAGGTCCTGGCAAATAATTGTGGGGGCAAATCCTGAGGACTCTGTCTTCCATGGCTGACTGTAGACAAGTTGTCCTTGACTCTTAGGTACCATACAGATGAGTTGAAGATAGACATACTTTGAGCTGGAAACTTTTTGAAATCCAATCATGAGCATCTCAGAAAAAAGAAACCACGAGTTACTATTGCCTAAAGTGCTTTAAAATATGTTTTCTAGTAAACCTTCTTCCACTTTACTATATGGCTAACACAATAAAAAAAAAAAAAAAATATATATATATATATATATATATATATATATATATATATATATGGCCTCAAAATACAATGTATTACTAGGAACCAAATCCAGTCAGCTAGTTCCTATATGATGCATACAAATCAATCACTTGACAGAAAAAGATTATATTCCCACTTAACACAGAACCACACTGCTCTGTTGACATTTGCTTGTATCCATTGATGGTGCTTTTAACGCTTCATTTAAGTGTCAAACTAGGTGACAGGCATTAAGCCTGGAGACTATTTAGCATGGGGCTCATGATCCAAGAACATTTTCTACAATTGTTTACCTTCTATACACTCACCCTTAGAAAATAAAATGAATTAATTAAATAAAATAAATAGATATTCTTTCCCAGCTCTAAGCCATGCACAGCTGTGAGCACCACAGAGGTACTTGAATGAAGTCAGAAAGATATGCACAGTCATGCTGTTCAAAATATTATTTTATGTGTGGAACAACACTGTCATAAGATGTTTGGAAGCCAAGTAAAATCACAGAAGTACAGGATTTGTAGCAGCCTGTTTTGGCTGAAGGGAAATGAGACTGAGTTCTCCCATGAAGCCAGCAACAGGATACCTCCCAGTGTTAGAAAGAGCCTTTTGGATGGAGGGATAAAGACAGAGAAGAAAAGGCAAAGAAGTAGAGATCAAAGCTATCTCCCTGTACACTGTAATCTTTTTTTTTTTTTTCTTCTTCCTCTTCAACAGCAAGATTGAAGGAAAGGGCTAAAAAGTGGAGGGAGCAGGGGAAAGGAAACCATGCTAATCCAGAATTGTAAAGAAGGGAGGTGGTCTTTTGATCTCCACAGGATGGCAACTTTATTGGCTATGCATAAGCAGTTTCCAACCAGCTGATCAACCAGGTATTAATGCTCAACCCTTCCATGATCAGTAACCATGAAGTGAGTCATCTGTGAACAGCAATCAAGCAGAAGGCTCATCTAAGACTAAATGACCACCAGCTCATACCTAACCCAGAGGGTAAGAGCAACCACAGGGGAAATGATTGTCTCTCTACAGGCTCTTCTCTGACAAGCACCAATTATTTGCCTTTGGACTCAGAGTGAAATCTTCTCTCAAGTGTGTATGAATGAGAATGGCATCCATTTTCCAAACACAACCTGGGATCTATGAACCTGCATCAGACAGTGTCATAACAAGTATTCTGTCTCCTCTTTGCAACAGGCCAGAAAATGCAAACAGGACCAAAGCTAAATGTGAAATGGTTAGATTTAAAGAACTGACTGTCTTGCCTGATAACATACAAGTTTAAAGACCATTTTATTAACGACAGGAAAACAATGGCTCCCTTCCAAACTTTTAACTGTTAGACCCATAGTTTTGTTTAGGCAGATTTTTGGGACATATTTTAGTATAAAAAGTGATTGAACCATAATCTTTTTCTAAATTTTTTATATCCCTTTTTCAAACTAGGAAAGGACAGGTGGTTACGAGATTTGGACTCAGCCTGTTTCAAATCCCTGTTCATTCACATCTCCTAATTTCTTTATAATGTTTGCATAACCATAAAATAAGAATAATATCCTACTACTAATAGCACCTATGTCATAGGCTTCTCCCATGAATGACAGTCATAGCTTCATGGCCTTACTAGGGGACATCCCAAAGTTCCTTTTTTGTACACAAAGTTTGAACTAGATCTCAGTTTTGAATTATTTCTGTCTTTCATGTTATTTGTCTCCTCCAAGCAAATGTTACAACACAGAACTACTTGGTTTTTCACTCCTCTGTCTATAGAGGCAAGTCAATATTCTAAAATCTTATTAAATAGAGCTTTAAATTTTTTTCTACACTTCATTAGAAATTTAAACATGTTTCAAATTGGTTTTTGTTTTATAAAATGCAAAATGTTTAGTTCTTTATAGGGTTGAAATATAGAGTACATACACTGATATCATATTTTCAGAAATCCACATTTCCAATTTGCTTCTTTTGCTGTGTATGATCAGAGGGTACAATTAGATGACATAGATCAGGCTGAAACTTTCATAAAATATAAATATATATCTACATGTAATGTGTGTGTGTGTTATATTATACAATTAATATATTATATTATATTATAATATATTATATTATACAATTAATTTATGTTTTTGCAGTACTAGGAATTGAACTTAGGGCCTGGTATATGGAAGGCAATCATTCTACCACTGACTTACATTCTAACATCCCCTGCCTACAAATATTTTAAAGTTAGCTTAACTGTGGATCTGTTTCTCTTATACTTCTCTTATGCTCTTCTCTTCCATTTGCCTTTCTTGTTCCCAAATTTCTTTTTTTTAATTTTTTTTTTTTGAGAGAGAGTTTTTTTAGTATTTATTTTTTAGTTTTCGGCGGACATAACATCTTTTTTGTATGTGGTGCTGAGGATCGAACCCCGGGCCGCACACATGCCAGGCGAGCGTGTGACCGGTTGAGCCACATCCCCAGCCCCCCCAAATTTCTTATTTGCTCTATAGATTACCTTAGTCCTGATTTTAATTGAAGGTCAACTTAAATCCATTATATTTTCCCATTAAAAAATCAAGTTTGGAAGGCAGTTTATGTTTTTTATGTTAAGAATTAAACATTTTAAAAGGGTCAGAAGTTAAAATAAGTATTACCTTATTAGCACATGAAGACTCAACCACCTATGATCTTCAGTAAAAGCTCTTATCCTAAATTTTCTTCCAATCTTATTTCTGTTGTACAGTTATTTTAATTATATACATATAATCTAGTAAATGTAAAACTGAATAATAATAAGCAAACAACTGACATTGTTAGTTTGAAATTCAGTATTTTATACCACTTTAACTCACAAGGGTTGTCATAGAAAAAAATCAAGAAAAAACTTCAGGTAAACTTCTGTTTTAAAACATTTTAACCATGCATATATTATGCATTAGAGGGCCTATTAACAGGAAATACAGATATTTTTAAAAACATCACAGCATTCAGGTATGTGTATTTAAAAGCCAGTAAGATTATAAAGAAACTAAAGAGCACTTGTTGGAATTACCCAAGAACTATGCCAGAAACAGATAAAGGGGAAGTAGGGTAGGGGATGGGGTGGAGAGACAGAATGAGAGAGACAAACCTGAGTCCTAGAAAGTACCTGGAATAGTAAAACTAAATCTAAAAAAGTCCCTCATCTTAATAAGAAAAACCAGTCCCCCAAAACAAAAAACAAAGACCATTAGAGAACTGTCACTTTATTTCAAATTCAGATCTCATCCTAAGTTTGACCTGAAATTCAATCACTTTTTCACTTAAAAGCAGGTTTTAGCAAATGGATTTGAGAAGAGGAAGTCTATGCAGGAAGAATGTGAGGAATCAGTTACAGATAGAACATAGAATTTTTTCAGGGCTACTCCCTCTGCTCCCCATCCCTACCCCTCACCAAAAGTCTAGCTATACAAAGAGGAGAACAGAGATATACAAACTAATTAGATAGACTCAACTTTAAAAAATAAATTTCTAAAGAAATTCCCACCTTTCTCAAATTTTATTTCACAGAATTAAAAAGCTTTATATTATAGCATTACGTTAAAAAATAAAGGGCCATAAAATGCAAACACTCTCAAACTTAACACTGAATGTTAAGTATGCCATCAACACACCAAAATGGAGATTATAATTTGTTTGAAGAAAACTACAGGACTTTTAAAAATTGGCAGCCAGTTAAAAAGAAAGAAAGAAAAAGAACTGACAACCAATAGATGCTTTTACAGGTTAAATCTTGTTGAAGGTGCCTTAGCCCCTCAGTACACTTTGATTTATTTAAGCTCACCACATTTCTCTTAAATACACTCCATTAACAAGAGATAGACTGTGATCTTAGGCTTGAGGCAAGACATGAAACACAATCTTTCAAGAACTTCATTCATTCTCTGACCAGGTGTCTTGAGCACACCCAAGTTACCAGTTACTTATCTGAGTTCTGTGAAGTTTTATTCAAATCAATAGCATTGCTCTACAATAGCAGGCTGTCACTGAATCACCCTAGCAGCCCAATGATTTGACTGACCCTTCCAAGTTCAGATATACAACAGGAGTGAAAGTTATCAGAGGAAAGATAAAAAAAACCTTCAGGTTAAATATGAGGAAGCAACTCAAAGATACCTCTTGCCTGGAACCTGGCAAACAAAGTAGATAAATATACCTATTGGGAACTAGGTTTAAAAGATCACCAATGGCTAAAATGGGAAATAAAAGAAAAATGAATCAAGAAATTAATTTAAGATTCTAAATATGACATGCATCTATTCAAATAATAATCCTCAGATATTAAATACTAACAATTTATTAAATCTGATAGGACAGTCCACCCCCCATATATTTCTTCAGTAGAGACAGAATCTGCACATTGACATGACCAGCTTTCCATATCCTGTTGGTGAGACCCTATCTTTAATCTACAGCCATGATAAAATGTCCCAACATATACAAACTGAGCTCAAACGGTGACTAATGACCATTAATCCCCCTATCTTCAGTAATCTGCCCCTCCAGTCATTTATCACTCTGACACTTCACTTTACACACGTGAATAAACTTTAACTGAGAAGGTGAATCAACAAAAATCTCAAAGGTATCTGAAGCTGTAAATTAAACTAGGGGGAGACAGCGCAAAGAGAGACAAATAGAGAGATCAGATCTTAATGTTTTTGATTTGCATCCATGGCTGGGGGGGGGGGAGAAGCTATTCAATCGCTCAGTTATGCAAACCAAGGGAAAAGCTGCCTAACAGAAAGGAGAAGCTGAGGTGGGGAAAGGTGGCCCCAAAGAGTTAGTTTAATGTACTGATCCATCCACTGTGACTGACATACATGAGATATGAGACTGACCCTTCAGTTTCTGTTTTCTTTAAAGGAATAATAATTAATGAATTTCTTATTTAGTTCAAATGTTCCTAGTAACTTTCAGCCAGGAAGTACATCCAATGGATTTCAATTATTTTAGCAGTTTATCTGCCATAGGTTAGCTGATGTAGTTTTTTTTTTTTCTTTTCATGTTCCATTAATTATTTGGCGTCAGTAAAATCCTTGCTCAAAACATAATGGATTACCATAAACCAAAAAGGCTCAAATTAACATTCAAAACGATTTCATAATTATGCAAATTGAGTGACTCTAACCTATAGGCCCTGATGCAACTTGAAGCTCAGCATGGACTATAAAAATTCCCTGAGGTACAGTGTGTGTGTGTGTGTGTGTGTGTGTGTGTGTGTGTGTGTTTTAAGGCCTGAAATTGGATCCATGATTGAAACCAGAATCTACCTAAAGGAAAGAAACAAAAGTTGAGTCGTGGCTCGGTTCACCCATAATAAAAAAGTTTCTTAGGAACTACAAGAAAACTATTTCCAAGTGTAGATACAGGGCGTACTCTTGCCAGAAGGTTCCCGTAGCAGCATCTTTCCAACACTTCATATGGAGTTTCAGTACGATTTAATTAATCCTAAAAATCCCAATTCTGTTTTCCCTCGCCAAAGAGAATTCCCAGGCAACTAACAGTTCCCTTTCAGATATGTGCAATCGCCTGTTTTTCTAAACTCAGTCAGGCAGTGGCTAGTTTATATCCTATCATAAGAAGGAGTTATTTCCTGAAGTTTCTTCAGAATCGAATTTAATTACAGACTTTGGTTACATAAAACAACTACTAATAACCCCTTGTGCTCTGAAGAGGAGGGGTGGATTGGAGGACCACGTTCTGGAATCCTGGCAAGTCTGTGGGTCACAAATCCCAGCCCATCTACCTCTCATCCTCCGCTCGGCTCCGGGAACCAGCCGGTGGACGATACTTATTTGCATTGGTCCTGGGGGCCCAAGCTCACCGCCAACCGCTGCCTCCTCCCACCCTAGTGCTGAGACTAGCTTTTGCCCAGAGTAGGGCGTGCCCTGAACTTGGTGAAAGGCCGAGGTCTGCGAGGAGGTTTGGGGGGAGTTTGGGGGATGGAGGGAAAGGGACAAACCTCAAACACTAACTAGGAGCCTTTTCGCCTAAAAGTTGTGCAGTGATCCAGCCCCATCCGACCTTAGAAGGGAGAGGTAACCAAAATGCTGTGCGCGGTTTGATTCGGAAAAGTAGAGAGGGGTCGAGCAAGGGAGATCAAGGGTGAAGAAAAGACGCGGATTACCTGAACAGAGACATATTAATCCAAAGAGGTAAAAGTGAGCAGGCTCCGCGATCATTGTCCTCGGGTGGATCCTGCATACAATCTCATGCCAAGAGAATGGAGTAGAAATGGGGTTCCCAAATTTATGAAGCCACACAACCACACAAACCTACACAAAGGCTTAATATAAGCAACGTGGGTCAATCCGCCAGGAGTTTTCAGGGCAATTACTTGTCGACCCTTCCAGACGATTGTCAATATCTCAAGAGCCCTCTGCAAAGGAAGAATTCTTAGGCTTGTCTTCTCCGGCCCCCGGGGTTTCCGAAGAGGCTCAGCCACTTCCAAGGACCATCCAAACCGAACAACAAAGAGCCGAAGCAGAGGATCAGTTGTGCCGTTTCCTGCCTCCACGGTCTTGCTGAGCCTCCCTGCGTGCGCCCCCACAACGTGTGCCCGAGCGCCGCTGAGAGGGCAGGCGCGGGGCGGCAAAGTTGGGGTGTGAGACCGGATTAAGGAGAGCCAAAAAGTGTTTCTCCGTGTACAGGCGAGCCAAGCCAGCAGCTGGCCACCCGCGCAGGCGGCGATGGCAGTCAAGATAGCGGCAGCAGCTCCGGAGCACCGGCTCGGGGTGCCGGGGGTGTGCCTGGGTGACTCCGCGCGCAGGAGGCGAGCGAGGGGGCGGTACGGCGACAGCGACTGCCTGGGCGGGCCCTTGTTCCCATCACTTGGGGGATGAGGAGGGCACTGGGGACAGCAACAGGACCACGGACACACGCACGCCTTCCGGGCGCCCCCAGCTCCGTGCAGCGCCCAACATCGCCCCTGGTCCTTCTATTGGGGTGCGCGCTCACGGCACCCCAAACTATGCTGGAGCCCAAACTTCCTGGGGGTGGCTGCTCACACCCCTGGCTCTTGGAAGCTGCAGATAGGCAGCTTTTGGACCCCCCAGGGGTGGTAGAGAGGGGCCAGGAGGAGGATGCTGCGGGTGGAAGCGACTGCCTCCAAGGCTCGCCCGATCTCTGCCGAGATCAGCAGCGTCTGAAGTTTCTGCTCTCACGCTGCCTCCTCTCAGGCTCAATGCTTGTGGGTTTCCCCCACTGTCCCCGCGGCTCCCAGTTTCCTCCCTCTCCAGCCGGCCCGAGAATACTTAAAGGGGCCGTACGGTCCTCTCCATGCCTCACTTTATGCTCTCCACACGTTGGCCCGGCAAGTTCTGCTTGTTAATATTTCCATTCACAAGCCAGGGGCGTCCGACTGCGCCCTCAGGTGAGAATCCAACTGCTCAGGAGCAGAAATCCAAGTGAAAGAGAACTTGTCTAGTTTCTCGTGCCATCCCTATCTCCCCTGCACCTTTCTCCAAATGGAACCTCCCAGCCAAAGACTTCAAAAATCCTCCAGGTCCAGTTTAACCTCTTCCTTACCACTCCCAGGACTGGAATAAACTCTCAGATGACTCCACCCCCAGGCCTCCCTATCTCCCCCTTCCCACTTTTTTCTTTCATTTTATTTTTTAAATCAGTTTTGAGCAAGGAACCATGAAGACAGGAAATAGACAGAAGATGGAGTTTATCACTAGACGGGCTTCCAATATAATTCCCTTGCATAGTTTGAAGTTAAGGGTCATGTAGTAAAAGACTATCCAATTCGAGGGGCTGAGGGGCTGAGGTAGGGCCATGGGGTCCTTTGGGTGTTTTATTCCAGAGCCTCTCCTTCAACTTCATAATCTCTACATACAAGAAATTAACAACGAGGAAGCAATTAACTAAGGGGGACTAATTGGGGATGGGGGTGAGGGTTGATCCTTTATTAGTCCAGCTAAAAGATGGTAAATAAAACTAAAAGAATTTAGTGGTATGTGCTCTTATGACAAGCCACTCAGCATTTCTGAACTAAGACATGTGGGTTTTCACAGCCAATTCAGCTACCCTGGAATTCCAACCTGCCAGTTACTAGCTCTGTGTCCATGCCAGGTCTGTTTTCTCCTCTAAAAACAGGGACTATAAAGATACCTCATGGTATTAAACCATACTAAAGAAAAGCAGACCTGGCACAACTCATGGGCTTTTTGTTCATTCATTCATTCCTCCTCCTATTAAATAACACTCTATGGAAAATACCTAACACATGTTGAGTGTTTGGTCATCCGTAGATATTTGTACTTAGAGCATTCTTATTAACAAATTGTTATCTACAAAGATATGTAGAATAACTGTAAAATGACTGTTCAGTATCTAGCAGGATATTTAAGAAGCTGCTTTCATAGTTGCCTCTGGAAGGAACAATTCCACAATGAATGGGCAGGGGAGGAGGATTTTATCTTTTCTGTGTACTGTTGTGTTCTTCAATTTTTTTTCCTGAAAAAGTGAGTTTGTAAATTATGTAATGAAAAATAAAATTTTTTAAAGTAAGCTGGTTGTTCATTTTGGTTGTAGCTGGTTCAACCAATGACCTCACAGCAACACTCTGTGGAAAGAAATTTTGGTTAATAGCACCTATCTTTGAAAGTGAAAGATAGTTTAATCCTGAGAAAGCTGACTGAAAATTCAGTAAACAGGCTGGAGATAAGAATTCAAAGACTCCAACCAGAATCTTTTCAGCAATAAAAACAAGAATGTGCAGTAAATGCTGAAAAACGGACATTGATTTGGTCTTTGTGAAAGAATATTTAGTGAGAAACATAAAATATAACTTTTTCTTAGTATAAAATGTGCTTTTAAGATAAGCTTAACTAATAAAAAAAATAAGCTAAAATGTGGTGACAGAAAGGGCAAGACAGAGAAAATCCCTCAAATCCTCATATCACTTAAGTGCATTTCAAATAAAGGTATTGAACTTCCAGTCAGTAGAGGATGTGTACATTTATTTTTCTTTTCTTTTTTATGTATGGGAATCAACCCTAGAGCCTCAGGTATGTTAAGCCCATGCACTACCACTGAGCTACACTTCCAGTTCAAAGATATATACCTTTAATATTCAGTGAAATATTTATACAAATACCTATTGCATTGTTTCCCCTAAGTGGATCTCCTGGTCTCTGGCAGTTTGCTAAGTAGATCTCTCAAGATCTTTTTCACCATTTCTCACATTACCATTGAATGGACATCATATTAGAACTGTGTTTTTTTCTCAACTTCAGAAAACAATGTGCACCCAACTCATCTATTCTACCCATACAGATATTATCCAGGAAAGTCAGCAGTCAATATCTTCCAGCATTCTGGAAGATATTATGGCCAGTCCCTGATGAGAACCAGCATCATCAGTTTACTTATGTTGGCCTTTTCTTCTTCTCCCACTTTGTCCAAAGGGTATGTTGTTCTGTCAGTTTTTATCAGTAAAGCTGTCGTCTAAAGATAAAAATTTGTATTCCGAAGGTATTAGGAACCTCTAACAAGTGAAAGTCAATGAACCTGAGTATATTCTTAACTACATCCTTTCACTCTGTCATTCACTCTCACTCATGCAAATAAACACTGAGTAAACAACATGTACGCTCAAGTAAAGGATACCAATAATGCAAGATGAAAATATTATCCTATTCTCCAGGCCCTGAGAGCTCTTATTATGGGGAGGTACACAAAGAATAGAAGAGACTCCATAATGGATTTTGTCTGAAACAAAAACAAAGTATCATTGGGGAGAAATGACAGTTGACACGTTTCTGGGGATGGATTGATCATAGCAACTTCTTCCCTTTCCACGTTTGAGCCTGAACATTAAATTACCTAGAAGGATGCACAAAATGCTCGATGTATCTATATGAATGTGTATGCAACTATAAATATGTACACATGGATAGGAAACACACTCAACTTATCTTCAAGCAACTGAGGTTGTACAATGGACTCTGACTTGTTCCTTCCTGGTTGGGAGACACAGCAAGTAAGGAGAAAGTGTCTTAATTTGCACTCAGTAATTCTATTCTGATCACTATGCTCAGAATGAGTGATGGGTTTTGAAATTCCATTTAGAGGATTCTCATCTCATTTGAAGCCTATGAAATTCAGGATCCCTAAAAGGTCTCTTTGAGAAGCTTGAAGAAACCCCAAAATAATACATTCTAGTAGTTCCATGAAAGGCTTTTTGACAAAATTCTAAAGCAACAGTGATTTGCTGGGTTGCTCTGATCTGAGTTTATCTTTCATAGGAGTAGCTGCAGGAACTCAGGAAATAACAAAGCTCCCAGAGCCTCTCCAGGGATCCCAGATAGCACTTACTCAGATCAGGAGAAGCAGAGTAGAGTTCCTAAGGAAACTACAAACCAGAACATCTGCTGCCTTTCCTTCTTAGCATGAGGCCTTAGAATCAAACAGAGCCTGGGATGCAAGCCACAAGTTCCAGCAGATCTGGTGAGCAGATCTGGCAAGAAGTACACATCAAGGCTGTGCTGAATACTCCAAGATACCATCCCTCAGGGTACAACAGCTAGTTTAGCAATTTTTACACGAAATTGCTGAATAACCTGTTTAATCCTTGGTATCTAAATTAAAGGCCTAAAATGAACATGTGAATGTTTTCTCAAATTTGGAAATAGAAGCCCCATGTCAGAGAGTAACCTACAGTAGCCCTGGTCCTAAGGAGAAAACTCATACTGGAGGGAGACAGAACATCTACTGTCCTTCAAGAAACCAGGTCTATTTAGTTTCTTTTATATGTATGCAGGGCACATTTTAACAGACTTATTTTTATTTGCTTCTCTGTCCTTTAGAAGAGATAATTATGTGCCCCAAACCAGGAACCACTGAGAGAGAAAAAAGATTCCCTGGGTTATACATCTTCATTTAAAGACTTAAGTCACTATAAACAGGGCCATGTCTTCAACACAGAATTTTTTTCCCCCCAGTACTAGGAATTGAACCCAGGGGCACTTAACCACTGAACCACATCTCCAGCACTTTTATTTTGTTGTTGTTATTGTTTATTTTGAGACAGGCTCTCACTAAGTTGTTTAAGGCCTTGCTAAATTGCTGAGACTACTTTTAAACTTGTGACCCTCCTGCCTCAGCCTCCCAAGCTGCTGGGATGGCAGGCACTTGTCACCATGCCTGGCTTTAATACAGAATTTTAAGGGTTGGGATAGAACCACACTGGTCCCATTTGATCATGTACTCCAGTCTTGCTAAAGTTCTCTAAGGCTTTTTTTAAAAATGGAACCATGGCACACTTAAATTGGCTGTGGAATAACTATGACTGTGCTTGCCTTTTAGCACCACAGCATCTTGGAGACATTGTAGAAAATCTAAAACTAGGCCATTTATACTGGCTAAACTCTTTATAGAGCTTGGGACCTTAAGTAAGAGCAACAATGGGTCTCACTAGAATTTACACCTTTCATGTTAACAGATGGTTAGCTTTTGAAGATAAAAAAAGAGGACACATGGAAGTAGCGTTAATTGAGGCACTGTTTGGAGCCCTTTACAAACATTATCTGATCTAATTCTCACCATGATCTTGTGAGTGCTATCATTATCCCAATTTAGAGATGAGGTTAGGAGAGTAAATAATTAACTTGAATTTCAACCGCCCAGAAGCCATAGAGCTTACATTTGAACCTAGCTTGTTTTGAACCAAAGCAAATGGGAAGGAAAAAAATAAAAGAGCTACCATGGAAGAAGGAAAAGCTTGGGATACTTTAGATTCAATACATTTAAGGATCCCCCAAAGGCTTTAATATGCAAATGAGCATTATGATTCCCCAAGGAAGGATACTTTTGAGCAACTTGCCTCTTCAGTAAACATTGCTGTCTGTAGCATGTTATTCTTGTTTATCTCTAATGCCCCACACCTGAACATTAAGATTTTCCACTTTCCGACTAAACTGCAGATGGTACTTACTTGGCAGGAAACTTCTTTGTGTTGCAAAGAGCAACACAATATTCCTTACTGAGAAGAGACGGTAAATTGAAGTTACTGTATTTCTAAATCATTCTTCATAAAGCTGTGGAAGGGATCCTGTTAAATCCTGAGTCAGACCTTGTCCTTCCTCTACTCAAAACCCTCCAGTAGTTTCCATTTCAAGTTAAAGTACATGTTTTTCCAGAAGTTTAAAAGGCCTGACCTGAGCTGGTCCCCATCATTTCCTGACATCATCTCCTCCTACATTTATTTGCCCTTCATATCCCCAGTTCTACCACAGTCATATCTCTGCTGTTCCTAGAGTCAATCAAACAACCATAGGCCTCAGGGGTGGTGCGTTTTTCTATCTGCAATACTCACCTCCATACATCTGCAAACTCACACTCTCCTTTCCTTTAGATTTTTATAATAGTATCAAGACTTCTCAGAGATGCTTTTTCTGAACACCCTCTTTAACAGTACACAGTACTTCTCATACCATTAAGTTTTTTGACTTTTCCTCCAGAGCACTAATCCCCATCTAAGGTACTACCTATTCCCTTCTTTATTTTTATTGGCTGCACCTCTCCTGCTAGAATGCTGCATGAGCCCAGGGATTCTTGACTACTTGGTTTACACATATTCTTAGTATTAGGAACAATGCCTGACACCCATTAGGCACTCAAATGGTTACTGAATGTGTGATTGGATAATTCTTATTTCATTACTGATTAATGTATTTTCTGGAAAAATGCTTCTTTACTGGTCTTATTTCTGTAGTTCTTAAGTTCATTTTCCCCCAACAAATTGTTCAGCCATTTATCTACCTCAACTGACAAAAACTAACAGAATAACCCTCATGGAGCTGATGTCTCAGTGAACTTTGATGACTTCAAAATTAAAGTGTGGCTAAATAAGCACATGCTTATTTGGGTCAAATTATTTGGGAGCAAAGAGATTAGGACCACTGACTGAATTTAAAGAACACAACACTTAAGCCTTCAAAATTAACTTTTCAGCCTGGGATGATGGCACACACCTGTAATCCCAGCAGTGTAGGAGACTGAGGCAAGAGGATTGCAAGTTTCAAGCCAGCCTCAGCAATTTAGCGAGGCCCTAAGTAAATAACCAAGGCCCTGTCTTAAAATGAAAAGGGCTGGGGATGTTACTTAATGGTTAAACACCCCTGGGTTCAATCCCTGGTACCAAAATAAATTATAAAATGAGGTACCAGAAGCCTAAAGAAACTGACTTTCTCCAGAAAACTTTTTTACTTAGTGCTTTACCCATAATCAGAACCCAGTCCTTTTAAATTATTAGGAAAGTTTTCTTTTTACTAGAAAGTTATTCAGAAACTCCTTTTTATTCGGGGTGGGTTGGGCATTGTGGATTGAACACAGGGGCCCTTTACCATAAGCTACATCCCAAGCCCTTTTTGTTTTATTCAGAGACAGAATTTCTGAGGGCCTCATTAAGTTGCCAATTGCAATTTTCCTGCCTCAGCCTCCAGAGTTGCTGGAATTACAGGCATGTGGCACTGTGTCATCAGAAATTCTTTATCAAAATTCTCTACTTTTAGTATACTAATATCATTTGACACAGCACAGTATAATACCTACTGTATTATACTGCATTATGCAGTGAATTTTAATATTTCTGACTCATTTCCACATATCTAGAAATCAGGTTTAGGGTTCGTTTCCTGGTTTGTTTGTTTTTGGTATCTTCAGTTCCTAATAGAATAAAAAATATAACAGTCAACATTTGTATAGCATTACAAGCTAGGGGTATTTTTCTAAGTACTTTACATATTCAAATTCTCATTTTAATCCTCAGGGAATAAAAATTATTAGGTATGTTACTGTTGTTATTCCACTTTATATATGAGGAAGCAGAGAATATTCAGTTGCTCAGATTTGATCCTTGGCTCTCTGAATCCAGAGCATTGATTTTTACACTCACACTACACTGTGAGGTGTAAATAAAAGTTGTTGATTAGAGTCATGTTATTCTTACAGATTCCATTCTAACTAGAGAAAGCCATCAGTGTGTAGGCTTTGTTTTGCTTGTTTAAAGATGTTCTGTCATTTGGGAACTCAGCACAAGAAAGTGACTCTGAGTATATGCACTTTGTATTTCTTTTTCTATGTGGAAATTTAGAGTTTAAATCTTTTTTTTATTTTATACCCAAAAAGCTTAAAGTGGCTTTATGTTTTTAAACTCTAATGAGATAGAATGAAAAAAAAATAGTGCAAGTGTATTAAGATATTCAAAGAATATTGAAAAACATCAAGATGCATATATATTTATATCTTATCAGAGGATTTTGCTGTCCTTTGGTTTCTTACTTCCCAATATATCTGGAACTAAGTGTATACTATTCTAATCATGAATTAAAATTTTCTTAAACTGGGATCATAGTTAACAGCTGCACAGCTGAAAAACATACTCTATAAGCTCACAACTTGAACACAAACTGATGATTTTGTAAGTAATTTACATTATGTGTAATTCTGCAGATGTGTTTTACAAAACTGTTTAATGTTTTTGGTTTTTCATTGCTTTTGAAAAATTCTTTTCGGGAAACGTTTACAGAACTGAGTGAGGTACATATGTTGGGATTTATGTCTTACCTCATATATTCGTTATGTTTAGTCCCACCTGCTCCTTTATTTATTCCGAATATTTTACCTAGACTTTTACAGTTTTTAATCAGTTCTTTAAAGAAGTATGTTAATTTGAAAAACATCTGCAAATGTATCATAGTTTCCTATTTGGGTTAGTAAATTAAAAATGAACTTAAATATTTAATGTCCTGCTAACTTTGGAAAAACTATTCAAATTTATCATAAATAACAACAACAATAATAAAGCATATGTTAAATTATAGTGTTATAGATCATTTAAGAGTTATTTATTTTACAGCCTATTAATATATCTTCTCTTATGGTGTATGGAAAAAATACAGACTTTGCATTTGGAAAGCTAAATTGGGGCTTTGGGATTTAATAGCTGCCTGATGTGATTGAGAACTAAGATTCTAAATATGGAGGTGTTCATTCCTGTGGATAAATACTGAATCCACATCCTACAATTGTCGCTAAGAAACAAACTGCTGTTGAAAATTGACATGAAATGTAAACCTACTGTCTTAACAACAAGGATAATTATATATTTTCCCTAGAGTTTAATCACCCCTTCTCTAGTATCCTGGCCACATTCCAAAAGAAATCATCCAATTCCATTATTCTAACCAAACTCTTTGTTGATTTGATCTAATCTCATCTTCTCAATTCCCTATCACTATACACTACTTTGAAGCTGCTTTAATACACCTACATGATAGAATTTCACTGGTACAGTGCATATCTAATTTAATTTATGTATCATATGAGTATTTCTGAAACAAAGCAGATGCTTGTTGAAGTCAGTAAAACAACTTTATCACCAAAAGCATCATACAAAAGTTATTCTATTTATACAAAGTTTCCTAAATCTTACTTTTTGCTTACAACCTTTTAACTACAAAATGAAAAATTGCTTCACTAATTTATCATGTCAGTGTTTTGCAAAAATATCGTTAAAAGTACATACTAGAAGTAATATGGTTTACATTCCTGTGTTTAGATGCTAATTGGTTCTAATTAGATTTTAATCATTTCTATTCACAAAATAGGGAAAATATATCTTCGAACCTTTGGAAAATACAAACAAAAGAAAAATTTACAGTAATTCTTTCAGACATAATCACACATGCAATCAACACTTTATTGTTTGTTCTACTTTTAAAATCCTGCATGTATAGAGCTTTCTTCTAATGTGAAACAATACACTAAATACTGCTATGCAATATATTTTTATTCAATAATCTGTATGGTAAGACTTTTTTTAATGTCATAAAGTATCCTTCAACACCATTATTAAAAGAGTGAAATAATTCCATCTAATGAATGCCTTAAAATATATACACTACATCTCCAATTGCTAATTTATTTTAATCGACACTAAGGTACACAGAATCTGATTTTAAAAAGTCATATTAGGAATTTAATGAAATTAAATTTTATTTTAATTGAAGATATTCTATTGATGCAACACACTTTCTACAGTTTATTAAGTTACTTAATTGTTGGAAGTTACTGTGGAGATTGTTTATCTAAAATGTCTTAGAACTAGTATACCTAAGAGATCACAGATAACAAAAAACAACTATTAGAGAATTGTTAAGAGCTAAACGTTCTTTTTTCCAATAGGATTATTATGATGTTTCAAGGGATGCCTTTGTTTTCGTTATAACTGATTAATATGAAAAAATGTTTGTATTTCACAATTATGCTTGAATTTCAGATGTTTTGCATTTCACACCATAAAGTAAACATTTTTTACATTAGAAAGGGCAACAAATCATGACATTAGGGCGCTTTTTTTGTTGTTATCTTTGGGACAAATTATAAATTCAAGCCCAATTCATTATTTTATACTTGTTCATTTCATGTGGGAATATATATTGTCTAACATTTGGCTATCATAATTATGACAATAACCATGATGTGACCATACATATAATAGTCTAAATAGGAATCAACCTAGATATTTTATGTGCACACCAATTTATTTAAATAACAGTAATTTGGGCTTTAGCTAATATCACTTACTTCTTAATTTTCTCTTTCTTCCTCTTTTCCTCCCTCCTTCCTTCTTCTCCTCCTCCTTCTACATTTCTCCCCACCCCCATCTTTTTCTTTTTTTCATTATTTTTGAACTAGGGATTGAACGCAAGAACATGCTTTGCCACTGAGCTACATCCTTATTTCTTTTTATTCTTTATTTTGATAAAGAGTCTCACTAAGTTGCTGAGGCTGGCCTCACATTTGCAATCCTCCTGTCTCAGCCTTCAGAGTTGCTAAGATTGTAGGCATGTGCCACTGTTCCATGCTTTGATTTTTTTGTAAATTCCACATTTGGCTTACCATACAATAGGAGTTAGGAAATTTCACCATACTCCATTTACTGGTGAAATAAACCATAAAGTAGAAATAATTAAAGAAGGGACATAAATTCTTCCTTCCTTCCTTTCTGTCCTGAGGATTCAATCCAGAGGTATTTTACCATTGAGCTATATCCCAAGTTCTTTAAGTTTTAATTTTGTTTGAGACAGGGTCTCCAGTTCAAGTCCTTTCATTTTAATTTTTTTTTTGAAACAGAGTCTCAATTTCAAGTTCAAGTTCAAGACTGGCCTTGCATTAACTTGTGATCCTTCTGCCTTAGGTTCTCTAGTCATTGGGATTACAAGGTTGCACCACTGTGTCAGATCAAACTTCAATTCTTGGATACTTTAGAGATTGAAGGAATAATGCTTTATTTCCTGGAGTGAGTAATTTTTAACTTTTTAAAAGTCAGGCCTTCATATTTAAAATCTGTTTTAAATAATTTTAAATTTTTACTAGTTCTGTTTAACTTGTACTAAAATGTACAATGAGCAAAATCTACTTAATAAACCAGATTATCCATGGAACTAAATTTTTATGATCTTGTTTCCCTTTGTGTTCCCAAACAATTATACTTTTAAAGGTAATAATACATGTAGAGATATTTTTTTTAGACACAGGCACATTTCTCAGAACATCATTAATTATGTTTTCAGGTAGAAGTCATGTCACACATTGAAGAACTTGCCTAGTAGCCCAAAGTCACAAGGGTAACTCCTGTCAAATAAAAGTCTCTTTCTCAGAAAAGCCTAGCTACACCTGACATTTCTAGTCTTACCCAATGGGTCAGGTTCTGTGTAAAATTTTCCTTGACCAACTTTGACCATCTCTTCATTGCACTGATCACAAATAATTGCTATAAAAATATATCTTTTGGCCAAGTCTGGTAAATACCACAGTGGCAGTAATGACTTATGACTTGTTTATCAAAGGTCATTTAGACGAGATGGGGTGTTTCAGGATGGTAAGGCCATTCAGCAATTTTATGCTTACAATTCTGTAGTACATGGTAAGTTTTGAAGAATAGCCTAAAAGGAAGAATAAAAAGAATATCTATATGCAGATTGGGAAATTATTAATTCTTTTTTGCGTTTAGTCTAACTATCCAATTCCTAAAAGGAAATGGGCAATTGCTAAAAGATTTACTTATTTCAATGTTCTCAATCAGAGGTGATCCCACCCCTTGCCCCTGTTGACTCCCCACTGACATTCAACAGTATCTAGAGACACTGTCACAGCTCTAAGAAGGAGCAGAGGAGATGGTACTGGCATCAAGTGTGTAAGGCAAGGGAAACTGTTAGACATCTTACATTGCAGAGGACAGCTCCCCTGTCAAAGCAAAAAAGGATGTCAATAGTTGTCAAGATTGAGTAACTCTGCACTAGTCTGTGAGGATCAAATAAGACAGTGGACACATCCTATGTGTGACGTACAATTAGGTTGTAAAGAGACAAGTTATGTTGTGCCTACTATATGGGAGAGTGCAACAAATATTATAAAATTACATAGAAACATACCCAAGATGTTACACATCTTAAAAAAGAAATTGTAATTGCATTTTTCTTTTAAAAAGTTACTATCTAGAATTTAAAGAGATCTCTTTTCAATATGCTGTTTACTTCCATGTATACTCAGATTTCATGGAGTAAGAAAGATGATATGTGAATGTGAGGCAGAAGGCACAGCTGAGTTGGTATGACTTAACTATTTAATTAGGAAAGTTTTATGGTGACAATTCTATATGCTACCCAAGAAGGCATGATGGAATGGAGATGGCAAAATTTTTGCTGTTCTATGCACATGACTTTGAATTATACAGTGAATGTAATACACTAATATGTTTCAGAGTATTATCAGTAATTATTGAATATGTACTTTTACTTATATTTCTTTATTAAAAAACAGACATAAGACACACTGCTAATTTTCCAGTTAATTAGGGGTTAAATTGATGTCTCAGGCAACTTAAAAGTTCTAGACTTCATTGTTTACTTAAACTTTGCTCTTTGGAGCAGGAAAACAAAGGTATTAGGTATAAATATAGAATAATGGTGGAGCATACTGTTTGCCCCTATGATCTGTGAGGAGATAAGAACAGGAATGCCACCCATGTCTGCCACTAGCTAGCTGGGTGATCATGGCTGAATCTCTCAGTCAAGACCATTTCTTTTTATACTAAGTACATAGCATAATAGTTTTTACTTCCTAGGGGTGTTCCAAGGATTCAAACAGATAATACACATAAAGTGCTTAGCATAGTTCTTAGAACAGAATAAAACCATGACTAAATGTGATTTGGTGTGTGTGTGTGTGTGTGTGTGTGTGTGTGTGTGTGTAAGAAAGCTCTATCCTGAAAACATCAACATTGAGTTTATAGAAGAATGAAAACTCTTTTTTAACCCATAAAGGAAAGTGTGTAAGAGCTGTTGATGAAAAGTTTCTTCAGAAAACCACGAATATAATTTTTTTTAAAAAGATACAATGTTAAATCTTAAAACAAGTTATATTTTATTTTATTAGAGGAAATTTTGCAATTCATATAGAAGTTGGTACTCTTAAATATTACTATCAATGGTGATCTGTTTTGAATAGCCCAGATGGGTGAAGAGTAGAACTAAAGTTACCATGGCGTATCTGAAATGTGGCCATCCAGACGTGCTGAGATATGACTAATGTAATATTCTCAAAATAGATACCCTCTTAAGTGTGAGGACAAGTAAATATGATTCTAAGATAAGTGGGATAAATTGATATGTAATCATACCTTTTTTTTTCCAGGTTTCTAAACAAGGGGAAGATAGTTCCTGATTATTATCTGCCATCAGAACAATGCTTGTATAAATAACAGACATTATAATAAGGAAAATTAAGAAATTGTTGTAAAGCCAACAAAGGACTATATTTCCTAAATTAGCATTTGGCATTTTAAAAAATGTACCATTTTCCATTTTATTCCTCTGACAAAACAAGAAAACCCGGTACACAGGTGAAAGAATGGAAAAGAAATTTTTAATGTATATATGAAAGTATCATGAAATGCACTTTCTAAATGCTTACCTACTTATGGGCAGGTGAGACTTAAGTAGGGGAATTGAAAACTTGTAGGAGGAAAGAATCATAGTTATTCAAATCTGGGAAGACAAGAAAGAGGTTCCCTGACCTTAAAACAGCTATAAGTATGGAATAAATTAAGTTTTGAATACACAGTATCAAAATATCTTCAGTACTATCGTAATCTTGAGAGACAATATTAAATTGTTAATTAAATTAGATTTCAGTCAAGATGGTCTTCACATTATGTAATCAACCCTAACACTTTTTGATAAGTAGATTTCACTAGTTCCCAATAAAATTATTTTAAAACAGTAAATAATAAAACAAATTGACCTTAAAAGATTAATCTTATAAGGGATACTTTAAGTATTATTTAAGTAGTGGAACTACTAGTAAATCATTTATTTGTACAAATATTAGTGAAATGAAAAGTGCTTTTTTAGCTCATATTAGTTCTTTCCCTACCCTGCCACACTATGAAAGGAATAATAGGTTCTCTCTCTATAGAAACTTCTTTACACATATTAGGAATTTGTGTAAATTTGAAATTTCCCTCAAATGCTGGATAGTATTTACTGCTGGACCATTTCTTAGTTTTTCATGCATAATTCCTAGGATTAATTTAAGATAGTAAATTCAATAAAATTATTATAAATTATTGAAAACATAATTCAAACCGTAAGATACCCTGTACAAATACACATAAGCACGTACACACACACACACACACACACACACACACACACACACCCCAGCACTTTAAAGAAACAGAAGTAGATACTAGGTCTTTTTAATTTATGTTTGTATATTTCTTCATATTAGAAAAGACCTCCCCTATGAAATGTTTCCATTGACGGGAGGGGGGCGGGGTTGGTACACAATGCTCTATTGCCCTCTGCTGGCGGGAGTATGATTACAAACTTCCCATCTGCTCCTTAACTGTAGGTGGACCTTAGAAAACTAAATATGGAAGATAAAGATAGTTCAAAATAATATGGAGCTGGGGATGTAGCTCAGTTGTAGAGTGCTTGCTTGGCATGCATGAATCCCTGGGTTCTATTACCAGATCCACAAAAAAGATAATAATAACATGGCAACATGTGAGAATGATGGGGAATAAAAAGTGAATTTTTAAGACATTCTTATATGTTCCAAAATCCTAACTTTTGTTCATATTTAATTAGTTTTTCACAATATCTGGAAAACCTGGTGATTTTATATAATGCTAAACACTACCATTAATTCAAAATAACACTGTTTCATAATTCTAAATTGTTAATTGCATGACTCATAGTTGTCTAGGAAGTCTTGGGATTTTCCAACAAGATTTGGATGACATTCTAATTATTGGTACATTTGTGGAATATTTCTATAATAATATTATGGTGAACTAATGAACTGACTTTTTAAAAATAAGGTTTTAATCTAGTTGAAAGAATATTATTTGCATATTTGTAATAAAAACTAAAGTGTTCCTTATCAACTAAATGAATTATTTATTTTGCATATTTGTCTTTTTTAGAGTATTCTTTATATGCTGTTCATATCTCACTGAGGAAAAGCAAAAATTGGTGTAGAATGGAGTACACATTCTTTAATTAAAATAAGTAACAATAGCCCAAGGGACATAAAATGCATAGAATTATGAACTTGGTTTTATTTTAGCCCTGCATGCTGCTATAATGCTTGATTATATTTATGTCAAAGACATTTCTAAATAATAATATTACCATCCACAGCAGAAGATGCAGACTTTATTATTAAGATGGCTTTACTGGTTTTTCTAAAATATACCTTAAATCAAAAACTTAAAACAAAGTTGCTACTGTTTTTTCAAAACTTTGCCTATATTTTGAATCTGAGATTTATTTTTTGTTTATAATAATTTCTTAGAGCTGCAAAATACACTGATATAATCTGGGTTTGATGTCTTGAAGCCTATTTATACAACTTGAGTCATAGTTATTTAAAATAGGATATTTTCCCTTGGGCTCTGCCTTCACATTCTATCCTCAGAACCATTGTCTACAACAAATCAGGAGGATAGTTTTCTCTGGGGTTCCCATGCCAAAAGAACTGGTGATCCTTTAAAAATTTATGGGAGCAAACATTATTTTAAATTTACTCTATCTCTGATCTAGATTGCACTCATATCTCAAAATTTCCAAGAAGGTATTTTCAATCCAGTTTGTAATACAATCACTTGATGTCTTTGGTGCTCCAGAAACTGGAAGAAAATAGTTTTATTCTAGAAAATATTATTATATAAGAATAAAAAAAGTTACTTCCTTGTTCATGAGTGAGATAAAAAAAGATGAACTTCATATATGTTTTTTCACCTTAAAACCTCATAGAAACACCAGAATTTTTTTTTTCCCCCGCCATTTCCATCTTGAGACTCAAGAACATAGGAAAGGAGATTAAGAGAGATAAGGGTGTTAATGTTTAGATCTGGCATGTTCCCCCAAAGGCTTGTGTGTTGAAAGCTTGATCCCCAATGCAGCATTGTTCAGAGGTGGGACTTTGGGGAAATGATTGGATAATGAGAGCGCTAGCCTCATCAATGTATTAGTCCATTGATGGATTCATAGATGGATAGACTATTGGGAGATGGTAGAAACTCTAAGTGAGATATAGTCGAAAGGACTAGGTTCTTGGGCAAATTGCCTTGCAGATTATATTTTGTCCCTGGCTTCTTTCTTTTACTCTTTCTGTTTCTCAGTTCACCATGAAGTGAACAGTTTTGTCTCTCCATAATATTCTGGCTCATCAGAAGCCCAAAGCAATGAGACCGAGTGACTATGGATCGAAACCTGTAAAGCTATGAACTAAAATAAACCTTTCCTCCTCTAAGTTGATTTTCTCACATATTTTGTCACAGCAACAAAAAGCTAACACAAGGGTACTTGTCCCAACCACAGAGGAGAACATGTTGTAAGAAACAAGATTTGCCTGGCTGCAAGTGCATGGTCTTTTTATGACACTTTACAGTTTCTGGGAGTGAAGAATAAAATTGCAAACACATTCATGTTGTCTTAGATTGATTGTGCCATTTGATATAGCTAGGAAGCTAAATCAGTATTCCATATTTTGTAAAACATAGTCATGAGAGCGTTAATTAAAATAGTGTGGAACTGAAAGGGAAGAAAAGCTAGAAGAGGTCTAAATTTCTAATAAAAAATAATGGATAAGGAAGGTAAATGTGATACATCATTCAAGAAAATACTTAATAGCTAAGTGTTAACTTGAAGAAAGGTTTTGAGATGCTTAGGATAAAATTGTCAAACAAAATTTTATTTATTATGTAATTAAGATGGAAAGTATAAGTTTATAGGTACTAACAGAGAAAGGTGTCTTGTGTATTCTTGGAAAGAAAGTTATGAAAGAGTAATATATGTTCAATAATAATATTTTGAATAATAATATACAATATGTGAGAATAGTGTTATGTAATATGTATCAACTTGTAGGTGAGTTAGGCAATACATATTAAATTTTAAGCACCTGTTTCTCTACTATTAAAATTTTATAGCGGGTGTTACTTTTAGAATTATAAAATAATAAAGATATAATATTAACTCTAATATGAGTAGAGTTGTATGGAAATACCCCCAAATAACAATAGTTGATATTTTAGGATGGAGAATATGTATTTTTTTTTTGACTAAACTTAAATTATTTTCACCAGGCATGGGGGCACATGTTTGTAATCCCAGCAATTCAGGAAACAGAGGCAAGAGGATTCTAAGTTCAAGGTAAGTTTAGCAATTTAGTGAGTCCCTCAACAATTTAGCAAGACCCTATCTCAAAGTAAAACAAACAAACAAACAAAAAGGGCTGTGGATGTGGCTCAGTGGTTAAGCACCCCTGGGTCCAGTCCCCAGTACCAACAAATAAATGAAATATTTTCAATATATTTATATCTTTTTATTTAAAAATATAAAACAAGCATTGTAAAAATAATGAGCTATTTGTTTGTTTGTTGACAGTACTGGGGATTGTATGCAGGGGCACTTTATCACTAAGCTACATCCCAGCCCTTTTAATTTTATTCTGGGACAGGATCTCCTTAAGCTGCAGATGCTGGTTTTGAACTTGCAATGCTCCTGCCCCAGCCTCCCAGGACTTTGAATTATAAATGTGCACACCCCAATTCACAATTGCTAGACTGTGGAATCAACCCAGATGCCCTTCAATAGATGAATGGATAAAAAAAATGTGGCATTTATACACCATGGAGTATTACGCAGCACTAAAAAGTGACAAAATCACGGAATTTGCAGGGAAATGGATGGCACTAGAGCAGATTATGCTTAGTGAAGCTAGCCAATCCCTAAAAAACAAATACCAAATGTCTTCTTTGATATAATGAGAGCAACTAAGAACAGAACAGGGAGGAAGAGCAGGAAGAAAAGATTAACATTAAACAGAGACATGAGGCGGGAGGGAAAGGGAGAAAAAAAGGGAAATCACATGGAAATGGAGGGAGACCCTCATTGTTATACAAAATTACATATAAGAGGTTATGAGGGGAATGGGATAACAAACATGGAGGGAAATGAATTACAGTAGATGGGGTAGAGAGACAAGATGGGAGGGGAGGGGAGGGGGGATAGTAGAGGATAGGAAAGGTAGCAGAATACAACAGTCACTAATATGGCAGTATGTAAAAATGTGATGTGTAACCGATGTGATTCTGCAATCTGTATTTGGGGTAAAAATGGGAGTTCATAACCCACTTGATTCTAATGTATGAAATATGATTTGTCAAGAGCTTTGTAATGTTGTGAACATCCAATTAAAAAAAAAATAAATAAATGTGCACACCCACATCTGGTACTGTTTCCAGCTAAGTTAAGTCCTTTCTCTTTATTTCTCTATCATTTTGCTTTTTCTGGGAAACATAGCTTTCCTCTCCTATTCTTGAAATAGTTTGCAGGTTTTTTTTGACAAATCACTTCCTCAGCTTGGAGCATTCTTTTTACTGAACTAATTTACCTGATTAATTTTCATGGAAGTGTTAAAACTGGAAGTAAAAATTGTTGCTGAAGTCCATTAAGGAATAAGAAAGATTGTTGTCCTGTTAATTTAAACTTCATCAGTTCTTAACAGTGTTTATCTGATTTTTAACTTTTGAATGTCAATTAAAAACAATCTAAGTAGTATATATAAAACAAAACTATCAAGATATTTGAAGCATTGAAAAGATACCACACTGTATTCTATCATCTTAAGTACAGTTTACTTATATCTGTTTTTTATAATTAATGAATACATTTTTCAAAAATATATTTTTGGGGGATTTAGTCAGTGAGACAATATGTTCTTTTCCTTGTAATATTTGGAAACTGGGACTAATTTTGACTTGGCTTACAAACTTATGAAACTTAGAGTTTCCTATAAGAACTAGATCAAGGTATCAACAAAGTTGATTTCTTTATGTTACCAAGAGACCTCACCTTCTAAATATTTATGAAAAATAAAAATGTTGATCTTTTTTTCTCTCTGCATTTCTCTTGCCTTCATGATAGTAAGCATATTGATAAGTAATCATTTATACTGTTAACATATTTTTTTTTGCTTTTATTGGGTGAATGTTGCTTTGAATAAAAAGAACATTGATGTGAATTTATTTTTGTTTTCTTTCAACTTCATAGATATTCCTTCTGATCCTCTATGACAGAAAGAGTTAAACATCAACTTACTTAAACTCCAATTCTGTAAGAATTGAATGTATACTGCCTTTCATGTATAAACATCTTTTAAATCTCATGTTCAAAGAAATGCTTTGCTCTTGAAAGAAATCTTTATGCTTTTAAATAAGTATATTTTCCTTCGTTCTCTAACTCCTATAGTAGTCTTAAACAAAATTTTTTAGAAAACCCAAAAACTTAAAAGTCATTTACAACTAAAACATTAATCAGATAATGGTGTCAGTATGTTTCTAAAGAATACAAGTATAACAAAATTATCAGCTTCCTTTATTTTTTCTTTCATAAAAATGTGACTTTGACTGGAAGTTTTATAATGATCCAAGGAAAGAAGTTCTCTGTGTGCCTCAAATTCAATATTTTAAGTTGAAGTCAGCTGTTAAGAATTACTGAATTATCCAGGGCAGAATCTGGGGTATGGCTCACATTACAGTACGTTGGATATGAAAAGTCGAACACAAAAGGGGTGAAAACTTTTCAGTGATTAAAAAAGCCTGTGGCATTGAGTTTTTAGATTCCAGAGGAGCACATCAAGAAAGATGCTGCAGATTCTCGAGTTCTCATGGCAAACTGCGCCTGCAAATTGATGAAGTGTTTCTGAAGCAACATCTCAGGATAGCTTTAAAGAGAGTATAAAAAAGTTCTTTCAGGTCTCCTGGGGATGAAAATTAAACTGGTGCATGAAACAAATACCTACCAAAGTGAAGACCTTAAACAATCTAGATTTCAATCAGGTCAGAAATCAGGGTGGAAACTGTTGGTTCTCTCACTTATTTTCTTCAATATGTTTGAAACAAAATTTATTGATGCTTCCAGAATTTATGTTAAATAGCCTTTATTGTGTTTCTTAAACATTCTAGATCTTCTATAGGATACAGTGACAATCATCAGGGTCTTCTGTGTATGTATATTGCATAATTTATTCAGCTTTGTTACTCGTATTCCAACAGTTTACTCTTTTATTTCATATTTATTCTCCTCTGAACCATTCTTCATAAATGCAACTGACATCTGCTTAAACATGATCAGTTAGTGGTTAATTTAGGATATGCAGATTTTGTAGATTTAAACATGGTACCACAAGATCAGGATTGTGAAGAAGTTACATTGCTCACTCTAGTGAAATATTATTTCTTAGTGTCAGAAGGAATGAATACTGATAGAAGTTGTTATAAAATCTGAATATATCATAGATATATTTTATATTACCATGGAAATTGTTTAAAAACTATGCTGCTCAGTATAGTCTGCTTTAATGTATGAAAATCTGTGAGGAAGTGTATTTGTGTATGTTTAACTCCAAGAAAATTAAATGACTCGAGTAAAATCTTGATTTCATTGTAAAGAACATTATAAAAATCTGTGGAGTTATTAAAGTACATTGAAAAATATATATATAACACGTTAGAATTTAGCTTTCAGTTGAGAAAGTTGATTGTGAATGGAAATTAACATTTCTACAACTGTGTTCCTTACCATATTTAACCATCCCTTTAAATGGTTTATCAAATCAAGAGTGATGTTTTCTCTAAACATTACTATGGAGAAATGAAAGCACTTAGAAGAAAAATTATTTCTCTATCATCCTTTCACTATAGTCCACATCAGATTTTTGAAAAAATTACACCAGCTGAGACTTAAACTCATCTGAAGCCAGTGCTGTGTGAATAGACAGTGCTCTCTTAAACTTCATAGCCCTCAACAACTTTAGAGCATATTTCTAATAAAATAATTGAGGTGAAACAATTACATACTAGAATCTAGCTTAAAGAATGGGGCATCTAAACCAACTTTAGTACAGACTCCCATCTATTATACAGTGATTCAGCCTACAGAATTGATACCAGGACACATTTGAAATATGCTCCAGGAAGTCTTGAATTTATTGAATTATGAGGGATCCTTGAAATATGAGTGGCTTCTCTCTCTCTTTTTTTTAACAGAAATTTCCAACTAATTTTTTTGGGTGGCTTCTGATACAGTATAACCTTTGGGGTGGTTACCCACCCACAACAGCTATGGGCAGAATCAAGAGCATTTTTCCTGTAAACTTGAATTTCAAATCTTGCAGTTAACCTCACACTGCCATCTTTATGTATTATAGCCAACACAAAGAAAAATGAGTAGTTATTGAAAAGCAAGAAGACGCATACTTGCCTTGTAGAACTAAGAATAAGCTTCTTAGATAATTTACACATCTCACTGGAAAGGTGAGGTAAACATTTACATGTTCACTTGTGAATCTGGTAAAGTTCTTTCCGCATGTCACTACCCTATCTTTTCTCAGCTCACTACTGTAAACTCAATACATATAAGGACTGATTTTAAGAATCAATAAAAAAAAAACAGCTATAAAATAATTACTAGAAGCACCCCTGCCGAAGGGGGGGGAAAATGTCCCTAAAAAGACTATCACACCTGTTACTGATTAAATTCCGTTGACTCCCAATTTCATTCAAGTCCATGAACCAAATCCCTCACTTCCAATTATGGAGCTCAAACTGTAGCACTTCCTATGGCCAAGTAGATAGATTTCCCAAGCAAATACTCAGTTGATCAACAGCACAAATGACTGTATTCTCTAAGGCACACTGTGTCCAACAGACACAGGCTAGCCGACTTCACACAGCGGCTACTTCTTTTCCCCCACACCTTACTATGTCAGTATTTATGTCCATGGAGAGGAGAAAGACAACATGGGAATGGTGACCTTGCTGTATGAGGATCCCTATAGGAGGGAAGAATGATGATGGAGAACTTATCTTTGACATTGACCCAGAAATGATGAACAGAAATAACTTCAGTTTTGTATCCTATTATTTGGATAAGTTAAGGTGAAACTTTTGTAAAGAAAATTGGCTCGGGCTGAGGATGTAGTTCAGTGGTATAGTGCTTGTCCAACTTGCATGACACCCCCTGGCTTCAATCCCCAATATTGGGGGAAAGGGGGCAGGTGTGGTAGCCCACCCCTGTAATCCCAGTGACTCTGGAAGTTGAGGCTATGTATGCTTGAACTTAGTGAGACCCTTGTTTCAAAATATAAAAATATAAAAAGTACTGGGGATGTAGCTCAGTGGTAAAATACCCCTGAGTTCAAACCATAGCGCCAAGGAAGGAAAAAAAAAAAAAAAAGGAAAAGAAAAAAGAGAAAATTGGCTTTAATGTTTAGTTAAAAAAATAGAAATAGCTCTACTTAGAGGGACAATGGAGAACATTTTTCCTTTCTTTCCATTTTAGTTTGGAATCCAATTCTCTACCGAGGAATTTATTTTTCCCTTAAAAAAACTCTATATTTTTTTCTGTGAAACTCAGCCTTGGAACTGAAGTATTACATAATTTTAGAATTGAATTGTCAGCCAGTGTCAGAAGATTAGGGAGATCATACAGTCTCTCAGAGAGGAAAAGCTGGTCAGTAGAAATAGACATGGCCTTGGACTGAGACAAACATGGGTATAAAATTCTGCTCATGTTCTTATGAACTCTGTGACTCTAGGCATTTTTCTGAACTCCTCCCTAAATTTCTTCATCTGAGATCTGGGGGATGTTAATAGCATCCTCTCAAGAAAAGAGATAATACATAGCCAACATTATTATTACATGGCTGTCTTTGTGACCTACAAATAGTTTAAGTTAGGTTGATATTTAAAACAAGTTGTCATCGGCCACGGAAATAAAAGAATGTCTTTATGAACTATCTCACAGAGGACTTCTACTTAAAGACTTCTGGGTATGCCATGTGCTGGTAACTAAAACATGACTGGGGGCCAGGATTCTCCACGTTCTTTTTCTGGATCTTTATCATGTCTTGTTTCTTGTGGTGTCTCTATTGATGGGGATGTACCTTGCATCAGTGGTGTGCAGATGGAATAATACATCAAAATGTGCTTTGTAAGCTTGAATATCACCCCAAATACTAAATCATTATTAACTTTTTAGTTATTCACATTTCATGAGCCTAATCACAAACATGCTAAATCATCATTGATACCTCATTTCTATAATTTCTATAAATATGAAATATTACCTTTAATCTTTAAAAAGATTAAGATTTTAAAAGCTAATCATATAGCTACTAACCCTAAAAACTAAAAAGAATAATTATCTAGAAAGGATAGAGTTATGTATCCATGAACTAATCATACCTCCAAACCCAAAGCTTTTCCAACTTAAGCACTCAAGTTGTTTGACTTTTCCACATGTCACAGAGCTGCTGAACTTGTCTGTCTCCTAGCATCAAATGTATTTAATAAATGTTGGCTATGGGTATTAAAATATTACTCTACACTACTGCATGTGGACATAAAGCACACTAAAACTATACTAGTTTTAGTTTTTATTTTTCCATTCCAGTAATTAGCTACAATTCCAGGCTCCTTGTTGCTTGAATCAAAGTCATTTCATTCTCAGCATAAAGTGTTCAATTATGTGATACTTCCCTTGAAACTTTGATATCTCACAACTGTTTACAAGAAACATTCCAGACACTTTTCCATAGCCCAAAAAGCTCTTCTTAGTCCAGCACACTTCTTAACCCCTGGCCTTCCTCGCTTTATGTAACTTCTGAAATATCAGGTCCTGGAAACTTCTTATATGTATCACACTCTCCCATTCCAGACTGGGAACATGTCTTTTCTTATGGCTTGTCTCTCAATTTCTCATGGGGCATTGAATAACAGTTTAGGTGCCCCTTCTCCCACCATATTCTCACTCCTTTAGGTAGAAGTAATCTCCTTGGGTGTGTCGAAACTTTGTAGGCTGAGAACTCTGCTCATTCATTTTTGTAGCATTCATAGATTACTCTATAGCTTTTTTCTCTGTTTTTGGTTGTAATTTCTATGTCTGTTTCTTTTACTTGTAAAATGAAGTCTTGAATTACTTAGACAATGTCTTGTTCATCTTTGTTTCCCCAAGATGTTGGGATTTCTCTTCCATTTCTCAACAAATCTTAAAGATAACAATATTTGTGAGCCACTTCTGTATCTTAAAGTTGAAATAACAGCATCTAAAAGTAATCATTTGTCCTAGGTTGCAGAAACAATCTAATTTTAATACAACCCATAGAAAATTATCACCTATCTATGCGTATCAAATTCATGGATATATTTTCGAATGATCTCTCTTTTCTTATAGCCCTGATGCCATGAAGTTAGAAAGTGGAAATCATAAACAAAACAGTAATAAAACATCAACAAAAAAGTTAACTACTTATATGAGATCACTGATCAGAATGCCTTGTTTTCTAATAGCTTTTATGAACTTTGTGTAGCAGATGCTCATGTGCAAGTACAGCTTGGTTAAGTTCTGCAAGGACCGATCTGCTTTTTCCAAAAGTAAACGCTCTGCATGGGTTCATATGGTTAACCCACACAGGCAGCCTTTAATATTTTAATTTCTATGAATAGGTTAGATGTGATTAACCTTCCCCTGGTCTCTGGGCAAATGTTATACATGCCACCAGCTTCTGGACTGGCACTGGGAATGTGAAGTCCTATCTTGACTCAAATATTTGGTTACCTATTCATGGTCAACTGATGGTGTTAATAAAGAATATTAATAATGTTATGTGACTCTCAATTCTTTATTAATGTCTGTGACCAAAGTAAATGATCCTGTGAAGATGGGATTGAAGCACAGAAATTTTCTTGTCCCATTGTCTCTGTTTTGTAACTCCCTAGGCAGGTAACATTCACAGCACAAGGACCTTGGGATCTCTTGAATACACCTCTATCTCATTTTCCAGAATGTTAAAAAGGATGATAGCTACCATTTATAAAACACATCTATTCACATACCAGATGGTGCTCATACACAAAACACCCATAGAGATATATAAGCATACTCTATTCATTTGTTCAATAGCTAAAATACTCTGCATACTTTTTTATATACATATATGCATACACTCTCAGAGACATATCATTTTATAATATTAATTAATTAATTAATCATCTAACATATATTTGTCCCTTTAAAGAAGAAAATTTGAAGCAAGAGAGAAAATAAGGTTTGGAAAGATATATAGTATGGTCATGTTTACAAAAATAATAAAGATTAGAATTTGCTTTTAAATTCACATAGAGTGTGTGAGCCATTGATGTCTGTACTTTCTGAGATCACTAAATGAAAAGAACAAGTTTGCTTTGTAATTAAAAAAAAAGAGTCAAATATAATAATTGGTAAGACATAGGCATTGATATTCTGACTCAAATGACAGAGTATATAAAATTTCTGAAGAGTAATTTTGCAGAGTTCTAAGCACACATTTTCTTTAACCAGTTGAGTGACCAGAAATAAAACTTTCTATATGCATGAAAAAGAGAAGTTTTTCATTTAATAACTAGGCAAATAGCATAAGATAATCATTTATATCTACTATGTGATTTAGATAATAGATGATTCCCAAATGAGCAAATAAACCCATATTTTAGATGCACCAGGAGTGTACTCTTGAACTAAAATTCTATAAGGGAATCTGAATTCACAAAAATTATTTCCTGCAGTTTCATTTTATTGTAAAATCTAGATTCCCAGCTGGGTGCAGTGGGGCACTTGTAATCCCAGCAGCTGAGGCAAGAGGATCGTGAGTTCAAAGCTAGCCTTAGCAAAACTGAGGCACTAAGCAACTCAGTGAGGCCCTGCCTCTAAATAAAATACAAAATTGGGCTGGGGATGTGGCTCAGTGGTCAAGTGTCCTTGAGTTCAATACACACACCCGCCCCTCTCCCCCCCAAAATCTAGATTCCCTTCCCTTGCTGGCTTTTCCAGTCCACTTAATATACAAATTCAAACAATAAAGTTGTATTTACCATAATTTGAATTTTTGCTCCATCATAGAAAAGCTGCCAAATATGATTCTTATCTCCCTTTCATCTTTTAACTTCTGTCTTTTCTTGAGACTATCATACAAACGGACCCAAAAATATGCTAATATAATACTTTATAGTGATAAAATAAACACAATTGCCTAATCTTCAGGATGAGTATCAATAGTAACAGTAAAAAAACTAGATGCAACACATCAAATGCTTCTGTAAAACATATAATTAGAAATTTGTGGAAATTTAGCTTAATGAATTATACAAAACAAACAAGTCAATTTAACAAAGAATTCCATCTCCCCAAATTGTACAAAGCTTCATGTTTTTTAAATTTGCCTTTCTCAGGCACAGAAGTCATATGTGGGTCTTAATGACTATTTTCAATTTTTAAAAAGTTCTCTTTGGAAAATTGATCCATCTGTTTATTGAAACAATCTTTTGCAAAGCCAACAAGGTCACTTAAGGTCAAAACCCATATCTAAGTTGGTTTAAGCTTAGGGTAACCTAAATAGTGTGTCAAATTGGACCACTAGATATATAAAATGACATCACATGAGTTCTTAAAAAACTCTTCTCAGATTCTACATTCCTTATAAAGGTCTGGTTTTTAAGGGCAAGATTTGGGGGTGGGGGCAACCTATTGGAATTCAAAAGTGCATTTAACATTTGTTTATATTTCCACATCATTATGCTAGATTTAAGCTGTCAAACCAAGTTGATAACAAATGTTAAGTATAGAAATGTATACAGCAGCCGGCCTACTGCCAAACTAAGCAAACAAAGAACTCTTGTCAGAGGGTTACAAATTCCAAAGTTAAATGCAAGGTAGTATTTTGAGGGCAAGGTTTACTTTTTATCTGTAATGAAATGATTACTTTAAAATGTCTTTAACTTGCATTGCACAGCAGAATGGATACATCTTGCAGCAAAGTTCTGCACAATGATTCACCTACAAAACTTCCTCTACAAATGGATGCCTGCATTGAAAATTACCTTGAGAAAATACACTTGGGATGTAGTGTAGATTTCACAAAATGCTTTTCTTTCTACTGCTTAATGTGGAGGAATCATGAGCACCTTTGTTCTCACTTTTTTTTAAGAGATGAATTAATGTAAAAGACAATGTAAAACTATCTTTTTTATAGTCTCTCAGATATTTCTCTCATTTGCTTTAACAGCCAAAGATAAAACAGATGCATTTATTAAAGAATATATTATGACCAACATTCTAGAAGATATGATACTATAACATGTTTTTCTCCACACAAAAGATTTATGATTGGTTTTAGAAACAATTCATTAATTAATAATACAAAGTTATAATAATAAACATGAAGGTCATAAAAATGCATTGATAGAAGAGGCTTTATATTAGTACCTTTTTTGGGGGTGGGTGGGTACTATGGATTGAACTCAGGTACTACACCCTGAATCACATCCCCAGCCCTATTTTGTATTTTATTTAGAGACAGGATCTCACTGAGTTGCTTAGTGTCTCACTTTTGCTTAGGCTGGCTTTGAACTCACAATTCTCCTGCCACAGCCTCCCAAGCACCTGAGATTACAGGTGCTGGCTGTGTTGTTCCCTTTTGATGTTTTGTACTTGTCTATGATTTGGAAATGGAAAGAGTGGAAACAAAAGTCTATAATCAAATAGACCCAGTTTTTAATTCCAGAAGTTATTTGCTGCCAGATTGAGTAAATAATTAGGTGTTTGTTCCTTTTTAATTAAAAAAAATTTTTTTTACAGGTTGAGGATAGCAACACTCAAAAGAGTTTTAGCAAATAATAAATGAAACAAATCATTACACTTATATTGCACACCTGTCTGAAATGCAAATACATATTATTTTCCATCATCTTCACCTATTTCTCATGAATTAGACTTTCAATAAATAACGGTCCTTTGAATGAATAAAAAATGTTATGAAAGAAACAATAAGAGTTTTTTTTAAAAAATTAGAAATACAATCAACCAATCCAGAAGGAAATTAAACAATAAAACAAATTTTTAATTTTCCTAATTTTCATCACTTCAATGATTAAAAGAAGTGAAAGATTAAATTTAAACACAGATAGGAGAAGATAGAGGTTTTTCTAAAACAAAAGATGGGCTAGGGTTGTAGGTCAGTGGTAGAGAGCTTGCCTAACATGTGGGAAGCTCTGGGTACAATCCCTGGCACTGAAAAAACAAACAAACAAATGAAAACATGGGAGCTTAATGGTTTGTTGTCATTAGGTAAACAATGATTAATTTTTAAAAAATATTTGGTTTTTAATTGTAGATGGACACAGAACCCTTACTTTTTTATTTTATTTTATTTTATTTTTTTTTTAGTGTTGTGCTGAGGATGGAACCCAGTGCCTCATGCATGCCAGGCAAGTGCTCTACTGCTGAGCCACAACCCCAGCCCACAATGATTAAATTTATTAATTCAATTTTATTAAAAGAATTGTCCAGTTAAATTCCTTGGCTTATCATAGACCTAAATAATTATAGGTAAAGATAGTGATAGGATGGTATAGATATGGATATGAAATGCCATGAAAATAACATCACAATATAGAGATAATCCTTTAAAACTCTAGACTTTGAAAATTACTTTCTTGATAGTGAAATGTGACTCTAGATGTTAGTTTGTTTGCTTTGGTTTTTGTCTTTTGTGGTGCTGGAGCTTGAACCTAGGATATCATTCATGCTAGGCCAGAGCTCTACCACTGAGCTACATACCCACTTCTAGATATTTTGTAGAAAAATGTGGATTTGTGAGGAGCTAAAATGTGCTCTATAAACACAACAACGAAACAGCATCCTCATGTTATGTGTAAATAGTCTATCCTCATAAACTGGCCTTTGTGATAAAATCAGCATTCAATAAACTTCCCCAATTTCTTCAAATAATTATTTGTCAATATGATAGGGAAAAAATGCTTTCTGTAGTCTGGGGGGTTCTTAAAACAAAAAGTCTTTAGTTTTTGATAAGGAACAAGCTATAACTTCATTTTCCCTAACCTCTAAAGAAGAGTCAGTATTTTCTTGTGTCACAAATGCTCCTAATTGTGGTAGGCAGTCTCTAAGATGGCCTTCAGGGATTCCCCCTTCTGGTATGTATGTATTGGGTAAACTCTTCTCTTCAGCAGGATCTGGTGACTTGCTCCCAACAAGAAGAATACAGTAAAAATAATGGGATGACACTTTGAAATTAGGTTTCAACACTGTGGCTCAGTCTCCAGTGTCCTCTGTATTCTTTCTCTCTTTTACTGTGAAGCAAATCAGTGCCTGTGTTGTGAGTTGCTCCATGAAACAACTTGTCAAGTAGGTCCTGATGTCTCCGGAAAATAGTCAGTGTGGTCCTGAAACCTGCTAAAAGCCACCCCAGGGAGTTTTTAATAGGATATTCCCTCAGTCAAGTTTTGAGATGTTGTCAGGCCCAGCCAGGTCTTTTAATGCATCTCTCTGAGATACTCGAAGGCAGGGGCCCCCATCTAAGCTCCACTTACATTTCTGACTCACAGAAACCACGAGATAATAAATGTTTGTTTTAAGCTTCATAATTTAGGGGTCATTTGTTCCATGAGGATAAATAATGAATGCAGATTTTGGTACCTGGAAGTAGGTTGGCATCTAAATACTTAAAAATGTGGAAATAGCCAGGTGCAGATATGTGTGTCTATAATTCCAGTTACTCAGAAGGGAGCTGAGGCAGGAGGATTGCAAGTTCTAGGCCAGCCTCAGCCACTTAGTGAGGCCTGTGGGCTGGGGATATAGCTCAGTTGGTAGAGTACTTGCCTTGCATGCACAAGGCCCTGGGTTCAATCCCTAGTACCACAAAAACAAACAAACAAATAAATTTATTTATTTATTTTATTTTATTGTAAAATAAATAAATAAATAATATATTTTTTTTTTTAAAAGCTAGACTCTGTCTCAAAAAAAAAAAAAAGTGGGGTGGGTACTGGGGACGTAGCTCCTAGCTCGTAGTAAAGTGCCCCCAGGTTCAATCTCCAGGTCCACCTAGCCCCAAAATGTGGAAGTAGTTTTGAAAGTAGGCATCAAGTTAGAGACTGCAAGAATGTTGAAGAGCACAACAGAGAATTTCTAAATTGCCTTTAATAGATAGCTAGATCTGGACTGTGAGGACACTACTGGTGAGGATGCAGGAGGAAATGAGAACATGTAAATGAAAAATGGAGAAAAGGAGGACTTTGGTTGTATAGCAGCAGAATGGAGCAATACCACGGCCTGCAGGAAACATGGAAAGAGAATAAAATCATAGCATTTGCAGGTAAATGGATGGAGTTAGAGAAGATAATGCTAAGTGAAGTTAGTCAATCCCCAAAAAACAAATGCGGAATGTTTTCTTTGATAAAAGGTGGCTGAGTCATAGTAGGATAGAGAGCGGGAGCATGGGAGGAATAGATGAACTCTAGATAGGGCAGAGGGGTTGGAGGGGAAGGGAGGGGGCATGGGGTAATTAATGATGGTGGAATGTGATGTTCATTATTATCCAAAGTACAGGTATGAAGACACAATTTGGTGTGAGTATATTTTTTTTTACAACCAGAGATATGAAAAACTGTTCTGTATGTGTAATAGGAATTGTAACACATTCCGCTGTCAAATATATATATATATATATAAAAGATGTGCCTCATGAACTGGTGACCTAGCTAAGGAGATCTCTAAGCAAAGGGTGGAAGGTGCTACTTATAGTAAAATGTCAGAAGAAAGAAATAAATTGAAGCCAGAACTTTCAAATTAAAAAAAGGTGCCAGAACTTCTGAAAATTCTCAACCTCTTCAGATAGCAAATGATGTTAAATGAAGAAATGGCTTCTGAAGCACAGAAGAGACCCAGGGCACTGCCAGGAAAATGTGGTCTAGAGGCAAAGCTAAGAGCATGATTGTCATCCTTTTGTTAATTTCCTGGGAAGATTGAAGTTGTACCCAAATCTGGGCCACAGAAGCTGTGAGATAAGTGCTTGCTATATTAAGCCACTAAATTTTGAGTTAATTTGTTACATTACTACTAGTATAGTAGTAAGCCACAGAAAATTAATAGTACCACAACAATGTCACTACAGAAATCACATCTCTCATATTACAGTACATATGTCACCAATACCTGTGACTATAATTTACACTCAGCATTACACCATTTTCCATTCCTCAAATCATGAGCTCATAGTAGATACTGAGCCCTGGAAGAAGGAAGATGGTGAAACTGTAGTATGAAGCAATAGGCTGGGTAACCCTTGTAAAGAGACGAAAGTATATGCTGTTTCCTGGGACAGGACTAAGAGACTACATCTCCTGATGAAGGAAAGGCACATAGGCATAGGTATTCCTTACCAACAGTGGAAGTCTTGCTGAGAAAAACTTCAGGAATCTGGTCAGTCCTTTCAACACAGAGAAACAACCTTATTTCTGAACATTCTTTTCACTTGTATGTGTAACTGAAACCTGGGTCTTTTCTGAGTTTACTTTACAGTGCTCCCAAGGCATGGCAACTGCTCACATTCTTGGTACTCTTTGGTCTGTGTGTTGGGTACCATTCTCATGCTTGCCAGTCTACTCCCATTAAAGCCCCTGGTTTGATGACCAGGCTTTTAAACTATACAACTCACCATGCCGTCTTGTCTTGTGGAAATCATCTACTGATCTCTGATTATTCTTCCTTCTGCTTTAAAAATTTTTTATTCATCTTTAAGACCAGCCCTTATCATTCTGGATAACTCCATACCCCATAACTTCAAGTATTCTCCTTTCTTCACCATCTTCATATCTTTTTGACTTTCTTTTTCACTTACCCTAATGTTTTCTTGATATCAAATGGAATTACAATCTATTGCCCTGCTACCACTCTCAAATAATTTGCATTCTCCCTTTGACAACTCATGTTTCTTTGTTCCCTTCCTTTTTTATATTCCTTCACTGTAATAATTTCCTTGCCTATGTCTCAAAACCTTTATCCCCTTGTTATGGGCCAGGTTATATGAGCAATGACCAAACAGACTCCATTTTGCCCTGAGACTCCATGTCATGTAAGAAATGCTTCTCCCATGGAAAGCCCCACCTCTGTACCTGTCAACACAAAATGGCGATTCTTATATAATGTGAAAGTGTTTTTTCTTTGGTTCCCATTTTCCTTGGACAATGTACCCTGTTAGAGATTGATGTCTAGATGTTAGTAACCATTCTTTTACTTGCACACAACTAGGGACATTTTGACCCACTCTCTTTTCTGTTTATGATTTTAGATTTCATGACATTTGTTTATGGTTTTGAATCATAGCAACAGCCACTTATGCTTTAATATGGTTTTGGACTATAAAAGGTGCACTCAAACCTGGGAGAGGGTCGAAAGGTGTAGACTTGCAGCCTACCCCTTGGCCCACCAGCTGGTAGATCTGGACCGCCAACTGGTGAATAAAGTTTCTGTCTCCTGCTTTAAGATCAACTTAGTGATTTATTGAAATCTCGCCTTAACACCCTCTTTCCCCTTATTCCTCTAATAGGAGGAAACCTTTGGTTAAGTCTTATTCTCAGCCTATTTTCCACCAACAAGGTCTCCTATTATAAAGAGGTAATTGACTGATGGCCCTAGTTGTTGCAGCATAAATCTATCCTGTGTGTGTTTGAAGGATATGCTTTCCATAAACTGCCCTTAACCAATGTCTGAGAATTGGGACAATATAACTTCTCTGATGCATGAATTTCATCCTGATCAAATTTTTATTTACTTACTTATTTATTTTTAGAATTATGTTGCAGCCCGAGATTCTTCTTATACAACTTTCATTTCTCTCTCTCCTTCTCAGGGTCAGGCCAACATATCTTCTGTACTCTATTTCTATAACAGGCATTTCTCCTAAACATTTTCTTATACATTAAATCCTCTCTTGGCATTAGCTTCTCATGGGGTCCCAAACTAACAGGCTGGCATCTGAGCAGGGCTGAAGAAATGTATACAACCAAGCTGACTGTCATCATTTAAAATCCAAGACCACTAGCTTTTAAGGGACTCATTCACTCTTCTATATAGCTGAAGGGCACATTCCTTTCTCTTCATATCTCCACAATCTCATCTCTCCATTCTCATACTATAGTTATGCCTTGATTTTTACTTCCCCAAGAAAATAGCTGCAAATTGAAGAAAGCTTTCACAAATATCCTCTAACTCACAAATAAACCTGTCTCCATCTGTGTTATATGCTGTACTTTCCATCCTAATCATGGATAAATGCTTCATGTCCCTATCTAAAGGAAAGACCTGCATTTGTCCTCTAGATTTTTCTGTAAAGGACAAGATAGCAAACATTTTAGTCTTTGTGGGTCATGGGGATTCTGTTGCAACTCTTCAACTCTGCCATGAACCATGAAAACAGCCATAGAAAATACAGGAACAGATGGGTGCAGCTGTGTTCCAATTTATAATAGCTAATGGTGAGTCAGATATGGCCCATGAGTTATAGTGTGCTGACCCCTATTCTAGACCCCCTACTTTGACCTTTGTTCTCAATTCTCTTCTTCCCTGGTTAGGAACATAGCTCAAGGAAAACTAACTCTCTTTCTTTATCTCTGTCTCCATTATTTTTTTTCTCAAAAGAATCTACATTATCAGAATACAAAAATGCTAGTGTTCTTTAATCTTAAAAAGATAATATTTTGTTGGTTAGACTTATCCTCAAATTATTTCCCCACTACTCTTCCATATATCTCTTTCTCTGTACTTCAAAAATTTCTTCTGGTTTCTTCTTAACCTCAGTGAGTTCTAGCTCTTACTTTTCCAATAAATTGCTAAACTTAAGTTTAGCAATGACCTTCCCATTATTAAATCCAGTGGTAAATTTTAATTTTATTTTACTTGATCTTTAACATAGTTGTTCACTGCCTCCTTCTTAAAACAAGATTCATTTAGTTTCCAAGACACCTAGGGTGTTTTAGGTGCAATTTTTATCAACTCCAGGGAGCTGATTATAAAATATTCCAGGAAATTTGTGAGCCTGTTATTAAATCATTTGTACATTGGAATAAGCCCTGATGGGAGTGTTTAATTTTAAGTTTTTCACAAGTATACCACAGAGATTTTTCTTTTATACTTGTATACTTTGGCTTATCAAGTATATCTTGACTTTCCTTGGAGACTGCATTTGTTCTTTCATATATACTCTTTCCTGTTCATCTTCCTGATTGCTAATCCATATAGACTCCCAAGGCTTGCAAAGTGCACGTAATAGGCTCTCTAATTTCTTCTTGTTCTTCCCCTTGCCAGGGTCTATTCTCTACACAAATAGCCAGAATTATCCACTTTTAAAAAATCAAATTATATGATTTCTCTGAAACCTGCTCCCCTTTTTTCCTTTACTGGTTTATCTCATATACCAAGTGAACACCAAATTTCTTGCAAAGCATTTGGTCCCAGTTCCATCTCATATGCTTATCTCCTTATATGGTAATAATCAATACTCACACCATTACAGAAACAGAGGCCTCTTGTTTTCCTTAAAATGCATAAGGTATTTCTATATCTTAGGAGCTAACAGGAAGACAGTGAAGGGAGGGAAAAGTGTTACAGGTAGAAAGAACAGGAAGAATAGAAGTCTTATGTGCTAAGAAGAAAGGGACACTATCAAAGTTTTCTTGTGTGACAAATCTGAAACTCAAGAAACTCTGAATGAACAGCTGCTTTTCCCTTGGGAACATTTGCTGGTTCTATAAGGTTCACTTGATATATGGGAGGCCTAAGTTTCTAAAAGACAAGGATAAAAACCTTGCTGGGCTCGGGGGCACATGCCTGTAATCCCAGCAGTTCGGGAAGCTGAGGCAGGAGGATCGAGAGTTCAAAGCCAGCCTCAGCAAAAGCAAGTCAACCAAGCAACTCAGTGAGACCCTGTCTCTAAATAAAATACAAACAAGGGCTGTGGATGTGGCTCAGTGGTTGAGTGCCCCTGGGTTCAATCCCTGATACCCATAAAAATAAAGATGAAACCTATTTTTTTTGCAATGAAAACTAAAATAGAAGGGACATAGTATAGTGTGAGTAAATACAACAAATAATATCTATAAGATAAGAAGAGTCAGTTATTTATGTATGTAATAGTGACAAAGCAAATGATTATTATAAAAATTAGTCAAGTTTTTTTCATTCCCCATGTCCTGAGAACCGAGAGACTTCAAAAGGAAGAATGGAGAATGCATCTGTAACAGAGAAGACACTAAGAAAACATCTGGAGGTATGCTGACTCTGCCCACTGGACTGTCTTCAAAACAATGACTAATCCATCTACAAGCAAAGATTTTTGGAAATACAATTCTCTGGAAATACAATTTCCCACGGAGGAAATTAGTGTTTCTTGGAAAAATGGTTTATCCTGGGTCTAGGGCAGGAGATATACAAGGTATTTTTAGAATATCCTAGCAGAGCAAGGAAGGTATTTAAAAATTACCAGGGTCATGTCCAAAGGTTGTAGGAACCAATTCAATGAGATTCTGTTGGCCAAAGATGAGACGATTTAAGCTTCAATAAAGACAATAAATTTAAGCTTCATAATGGATTGATACTCCTCATGTATTTTTATAGCTACGAAACTACTTATGACTAGATGGTCACCATCTGAGGATGACTTGAAAGCATTTTTAAAAATTATACAAAAGGAAAGAATCTAGCATACATCCTGTTTTCCCTATATGAACTGTACAATAGTCAGATAACAGGCAATGGTAAGACTCTTTTTGAAAATTACTCCTGCCAGTAGATATAAACACATATAATTGGATTATTATCATTTTGCAACTCTGAAGGAATTAATGGATCTGGGCATCTAATGAGGTAAAGAGTGGAAAAAAGACACATACCTTTTGCTTGCAAAAGTATAGACTTGTCAAATGGATATGACTTGAACCACAGGAGCCAGTAGTCAATTTACAGAAAATACAAAGTTCAGAGGAACATATTGAACAACAATACACGAGAATCTACATGGGAAACTGGGTTCTTTAACAGATAACTTATAAGAGAAATAAATGAATTGAAGGGTACTCTGTAGTTCAGTGGAGCCCTAAAGGAGTAATATTTCTAAAACATCACATGGTATCCCATAAATATGTACAATGTTTATATTTTTTAGTTATCAGTTGAAAAGTAAATAAATTTATACAAAACTGCCAAACATCAACACATATGATAATACTCATTGTTAGGATGATGAGAAGAATTCTTTATAAGAGTAAATTGGTACAACTTTAAAAATATGAATACAACAGAGCACAGTGGCACACACCTGTAATATCAGCTGCTTGGGAGGCTGAGGCAGGAGGATTGCAAGTTTGAGGCCAACCTCAGCAATTTAGCAAGACCCTATTTCAAAATAAGAAAAAGAGAAAGGGCTGGGCATGTAACTCAGTGGTAAAAATCCCCTGGGTTCAATTCCTCCTTGTGCCAAAAAATAAAAACAATGAAAACAAAAGCAAAAGAAAAAAAACTAAGCTAAAGTGTCTTTCTTTATGATTTTAGCATACAAGTATAAAGAAAAGCAGGGAAGCAATTATTGTTAAAGTCAAAGTAATGCTATTTTTGGCATGATGGAACACATGAAAGGGCTTCTAAGATGACCTGGGTTTCAGGAATATTCTTGTGCTTATTCACTAAGTTATGAGTGTGTGTATTTGTTTTGGTCTTCTGAATTTGCATTTTATTTTACAAGAATAGGTTAAACATGTTATTCTGGGACTTCTGATCAAATTACTGAAAATAAGAATCACACTATGTTAAGAACACTTTCATTGTCATAATATTAAACAAAGAAATGTGACTATCAACCAAATTGCCAAAATATTCCTTTTTGACACAAGAAAAATGGCCTTTGGAGCCAACTCATATACAGAGTTTGATTTTATCATTGAAAAATGCAAGCAGGAGGTTCCCATTTACCATCCTTACTCTCTTTGTTCTTCTTTTTACCATAATAATGAGCTCTTGGGAGACCCTTGAAACTTAGGGTGGATCCTACTTGAAGGAATATTATTCAAGAAGATGTAAGGCAGAGATGATATGTTTGAGGGAGTTCTCGCATCCCTGGAAAACCTGTAATCATTCTCAGCGGAGACCTGATTATTTGACTGGAATGTGTTTAAAAGACAAGCTTTTCTCCAAAGTTGGCTAAGGGAAGGTAGGGGGCAAATATGATAAGGAACAGTGAGCACAGAGAAACAGTAAGAGCCAGAAAGCTTTTATGATTTTTTAATATTGCCAGGAAGCACATGAAAGTCTCCCAGAGCTCCTAGATACTATTAAAAAAAAATTCCTGTTTTCATTGCTGTGGATCACAAGTCTTTTATCTATGGAAATAATTTTGGTGGGCACTCAAGGTAGGAGAATAAAATTAATTTTAATTTCAAATGCTCTGTGACACTATGCAGTTTTCCAATTACAAAGGCATGTGTCATGATTTTAAGGGGTCAGCAGAGCATATAATACTTGCATAAGAAAATGTTGATTATTCTGTTTCAACTAGGTTCTTTAATGAGTGTTAAACTGTTTATAGGAAATGTCTTCAGACAAATAAAACCTAGCCACTGAAGTAACATAGGGTTAATTCTTTGTTTGGTAAATTTCCCACAGGAAAACTTTAAATCTTATGGCTTAATGATGCTTTTAAAAAGGTATTATTTATAAAGTTATTTTCATCATTATTACAAGGAATAGTAAAATTTTACTGAATGGAAGACAAGAAAACTGAAATAAAATTCTGATTTTTCAAATTACAAATTGTCAGGGAACTTATTCAACATGTCTGAATCTTAGGTCACTTTCTATAAAATGAGACAGCTGAACTGTGTATAAACTAAGGTTCAGAGGTCCTGAGGTTCTAAGGGTTTATGTTCATCAGTATTCTCAAGTTAACCCAAATGATGGAAAGGTTGTATTATTTATTCATCATTATTTGTATTTATTTATCTGGACCCATCCTCTAATTTTCCCTGGACCATAAGGCCCTTTGAACCTTCCTTAATGGGCTTCTTTTTCTCTGTTTTTCTCCTCAGAGTATTTGCTATTTATAACTATCCATTCAATAACTTTCCACTGGCTTAGATTAAGATCAACATTCTTGATATATCAAAAAATTCCTTTAAAACCTGGCCTATGAGTATCATATGAGTTTCATCTCCAGCTACTCTTTAAAAAATTAATTAATTAATTTTAATTAGGTATATATAACAGCAGAATGCATTTTTGATTCATTATATACAATTGCAGCACAACTTTTCATTTCTCTGGTTGTACATGATGTAGCACCATATGTGCAGTCATACATGTACCTAGGGTAATGATGTCCATCTCATTCCACCATCTTTCCTGCCCCCATTCTCCTACCCCACCTCTCCTTCCCCTTTAAACAATATGCTATTAAATGAGGCATGGATAACAGAAGACACCAGGGAGGAGATAAAAAAAAAATTCTTAGAGATAAATGAGAACTCCAATACAACTTATCAAAATCTCTGGGATACTATGAAGGCAGGGCAACTTCTCTTTTGATTTCCATTGGCTGAGAGGTACACAATCACTACAAAACAGACTGACTCCAGTCTCTGCTGAGATCCAAATCTAGCTTGGCAACTTAGCAGGGCTTTGACCAAGTTTCTTAACCTTTCTGTGACTCGTTATCCTAATAGATAAACAACAATCTGATGATAATGGTAGTTCATATTAGTATTTTAGAACAATTCCTGGGAAATTAGAGCTATAATATTTGTTATTACTACTTGAACTTATTCCTGCAGTCTTTACTTTCTATTCATTGTGTTTTTTCTCTCTCCCTTCCCCGATTTTTTTTTTTTACTAAATTCATCAAGAATTTAAAACTTCCTAACTTCCTATCCCATCTTTTTCCTCAACTGGTTTTAAAGTTATTCATGCCATTTGTATTAATTTTTGGTTTTCCATATTTTGTTTTTTTTTGACATATCATATTTCATACATTTGATTCAAGTGGGTTATAAACTCCCATTTTTACTCCGTATACAGATTGCAGAATCACATTGGTTACACATCTACTGTTTTACATAATGCCATACTAGTGTCTGATGTATTCTGTTGCCTTTCCATATTTTGATTTACTTATTGATTGATATTTGTAGATACATATTTGACTTACAGTATTAACTAATCAGCATTTCTGACCTCCTCCTGAAAAAAAGGAGACTCTTTGAATATCTTTATTGGGCTATCACCAACTTTTCATATTGTTATTACCAAGTGTAAAGGCTTCACTATGACTTTATCAACTTGAACAAGTTGTTGCTGTCATTATTATTTAAAGCATTCATTTGATATATAATAATTGTCCATGTGATTTCTTCTAATTAATTTTTCTATACATTCTAGTCTTTCAATATCCTTCTAAGTAAAGGTCTTTGAAATTTTTATTTTATTGATTTGCTAAGGTGTTGGGCAGAGAACCTAGGGCCTGGAACATTGTAGGTAGGCACTATACCACAGGGCTATGTCTCCAGAACTAAGATAATTTTTATTGCAGTTTTTTTGTGTGTGCAAATAACTTACTAGTATACTTTGGTTTTTTCCTTAAAAAAGTATTTATTTTACTCCTAATCTTGAATACTAGTTTTCCTAAGTATACAGTTCTAGGTTTATGTGATTTTTAGGATTTTCTTCTTTTGTCAGCTTTTGAAGATATTTTTCCATTGTTTTCAGATATGCATTGTCAATAAGATATATACTGAAAGGGTTTACTCCATCAGTCCGTTGTAAATGATTTTCCTTTGGGGGAGGAAGGAAGTAATTTGTAAGGTTGTTTCACGTTTTCCTTGTTTATGCAAATCTATAATTTGTTTATCCGTTTTTTGTTTGTTTTCTTTATTCTTTCTGAGTTTCCTTAAATATCTTCAATCTAAAGACCATTGTACTTCTTTAACTTTGAAAAATTCTTAACTGTTTTTCTTCTAAAATTGTCTCTATCATTTTTATCATCCTAGTCATATGTCTTATATTGTAATTCAATCTCCTGTGCCTTTTAGTGGCTCTTTTATTTTATTGAAATACGGTGTCACTATGTTGTCCAGGTGACCTGCAACTCCAGAGAGATCCTCCTGCTTCAGCATATGGCTAGCTGAAACTACAAACCCCTCCCATTGTGCCCAGTAAGTGATTTGTTTCTCTCCTATTTTTTGTGAGGATAAAATTGGTGGCTCGTGTATTCCAGGCAAGCACTCCCCCCATTTCACTTTTGTGTATATTTTATTCTCTTACTTTCTGCATAAAAGCTAATTTTTTTGAATATAGACTTTTAACATGTATCTATTTATTAGCATATAGCCAACAAATAAAATTTGCATATATTAATAGTATCCAATATAATGTTTTGATATATGAGATGGTTAATTCTAGTTAATTAATGTATTTGTTACTTATCATACTTTTTCTTAAATATTTTTTTAATTGTCAATGGACTTTATTTTATTTTTATATATGTGGTGCTGAGAATTGAACCCAGTGCCTTACACATGCTAGGCAAGCACTCTATCACTAAGCCACAACCCCAGCCTACTTATTATACTTTGATCTATTAGCAATTTTCAAGTATAAAATAGGTTAATATTAACTATAATCACCATGCTCTACAGTAGATTTCCTGAATTTTCTCAACTGTCTTAGAAGTTATTCATGCCCTTTGTATTAATTTTTGCTTTTCCATATTTCTATTCACCTATTGATTGGTACTCATAGATACATATTTGACTTAAAGAATTAACTAACCAGTATTTCTGACTTCTTCTTGAAAAGGGAAACTCACTTCAATTTATCTTTTCAGTTGGCTCCAATCTGCTTTTCAGTCTATTATAAAGTCTTAATTTTACTATATTTGTCTTGATTTGGTTTTTTAAAAGTATACTATTCACATTGAATCCTCCCTTATTTATCAGTTTGGTTTTATTCTTTAATGTTCACATTTCAACATTGTTTCTATAAATCTCCCAATAATTTCTTTTCATTTACTCTCTGTGACGACAGTAGATAGAGTCATTGTCTCCTCCAGATTGCTCCAGTAACTCTAGTTGTAGAGCTGTTTGGCTTTTTACAACCTTAGATGATCTCTTTCTTATGTTATGCATGTCTTTTACAGGGAAAATTCCTTTTCAAAGGGTATCTTATGGACATTTAATTGGAGGAATTCCCCTGCTGAGGTTTAATATTTTTTTATTTTAATGATTTTATGGCAATTCCTAAGCTTGTTATTCCTTTCTCATATATTGAAAAGTTGGAGTCTCTCTCTCTCTCTCTCTCTCTCTCTCTCTCTCTCATACACTCTGAGACTTCTTACCATTGTATTCTCAGCAGCAGAGATTTTGGTGCACAGTACATAATTTTTTGGTATTTGTTTGATGAGAGGATACTTGGATACTTCACCTACTCCTTAAATAAATAAGTTGGCAGAATTATATTCAGCTACCTTCTGTTCTGAAAAAAGTGGTCCATGTTCTATTAAAGCTGTTCCTTCTCTCTCTCTCAGGATTTTTGTCCAAAGACATCTTCATAAAGGCTTTTTCTCCAATGACATCTTCATGAAGGTTGTGTGAAACTTAAAAGATGTAAAATTTTTAAATAAATTACTCTTATTAATATAAACTTCTTTCAGCAATGTTCTGAATATGTTTCCTTTGACATACTCAGTCAGATTTTAATTATTTCCTGTTCTCAGCACTTCACTGGAACTTTTGGGATGTATGGAGTGAGTAAGTCCTTACTCTGATACTCTGAATCGCTCGTGTGAGATGTGCCTCAGATAAGCTCCTGCAGAGGTTGAACCCATTGACCAAGGAATAATGTGAGCCAACATCTGTGTTATTTTGGCACTCATAATTTTAAAAGTGACATGAAATGTGTTGCCAACATTTACAGATCAATGCATTGGAAATATTAATATGCATTGTTTTGAGGATGTGCATATTTAAAAAATACTCTGGCAACAATGGTCCTGCATTTCTTGCTTTTGAGCATTGCTTAAAATAAAGTTGTGCCTTTACCTTGCTCTACCTTGATGGTTTATGTTCTAGAAGTTTCACCAGAGTCCACCACCTCTGTGTGTTTTAGACTTTGTCAGTCTCACTTAGTTGTATTTCTGCCTGGCTCCTGTAAATATTTAAAGTTTTGGGATGTTGATGTGAAACATTCTTCACAGCTCAGTGTTGCCAATTATTATTGGCTTAGATCATAGGATAAAATTTTAATGTACTGCCATCCATTTGAAATCAGTTCCTTAGAAGTATGAGAACTAATAAATATTAAGTTAGAAATATAACCATCTCTATTTTAACTGAATTGCATTGTTAATTTTTACTTGTTTTAATGTTATCTCCCTTGAAAACATAGAATTATGATTGTAGAAACACATGATTTTATACATACATTCAAATGAACTACAATAGAATTTGCCTAACTCTGCCTTGTGTATTACTAGATATATATCTTAAATCAATAAATATCTATGTACTACAGTCAAGTTCGATGAATTCCTATGAAGAGATATGGAATTGTAATGAAAATTGAATGCTTATCAAGTGACTACATTATTGCCAAGCCTATGAAAAACGGACAAAATAATGAACCTGGAATGTTGCCACCATTCTATCTGAATAATGGCATTAGGCTAACTGTGTAGCATGATAGCATTGAGATCCTAAACAAGTAGTCTGAATACCAGTTATATATGTTTTAAGAGGAAACAACTCAATTGGTTTTAGCCCACAAATGTCTATATTTTTGGTGTTATATCATTTGATTAAAAGCAAAGTTATAGAAATTCATGTTATTGAAAAAATATATACATCAATTTTCTTAGCTTTCATTTCTTAGCTAGATTTTAATTTCTTAGTTGCACGAAGCCATCATTTTTATAGACAATGGGTGATAGAAATGTTGCTAAGACTTGGGATATGTGGAAGAGCTCTAAATGGATACGTGAGCCATCAAGAATAATAATGAATGAAATCATAAAACCCCTCAGACCTCTATAGTTATATTTCCTAATTATCTGGAGACAGTGCCTATTCCTTAGGACAGTGCCATGGGGAGCCTTTCAACTACCATGCAAACTTTGATACCGGGTGAGATTACCGACACTACTGAAAGAATGGAAAGAATGTAATCAATATTCAGACAGAACATGGATTATTTTTTTAAATATACGATCTCTGTTCATGTGACCAGTCTCTGGAGGGCTCCATAAAAGAGAGAACAAAGAGCATAGTTTTTAGCATTCAAAAACATAGTTCACTTCATGTATTCTGACCCTGTCTGAGCATATTTGTGCTTTTTAATGCTTTGCAAAGGTAGATCATCCCAAAGTGACAGAAAGATAGAGAATGTGACAATAGGTTTGTCCCTGGTTAGTGCCTGATTATACTCAACAACAATCTGCTGCAAGTACCATTTCACCATTCAGCTTTCTTTTCTATAGCAGGATGCTGGATATATGGGAGCAAGAAACATAAACAAAATGTTAATATGTCTCTTCCCTGAAATATATACAAAAAGCTTCTGTGAAAATGCTTCTGCAGAGTAACCCACAGATGTCCTTATTTCACGATCACTCTTTAAGTATAGCCTCATTATTCTTTAATCAATTATGTCCATTTTTAGACTAGGAAAAAAAAACAGAGACCTCTATTTTTGAGAACTTTATCAGCTTTGGAAATAATAAAAAAGTCCTACATTTTTTCTTTTCCCCATCCTTGAATAACTTTGAAACAAAGCACCTTGGAGGAGAGGGGGGTCTCCATTCTTTGCCTATCTAACATATTTTTTTTTAAATATTTTTTTTAGTTGTTCACCGACCTTTTATTTATATGCAGTGCTGAGAAAAGAACACAATGCCTCTTACATGACAGGCAAGTGCTCTATCATTGAGCTACAACCACAGTCCGATATCTAACATCTTTACTTCTGTTTCAAAGTGTCCTGGTTATCAGCATTGATATTGATACAGAAAAATTACAGGTAATTAGATAATTACTTATTATAAGTATTGTCTAAATCACAATATAGGTGATTTTATATACATGAATGTCCTTTGAATGAAGAGAGTTGAACAAGATGAATTAAGAGTGGTTTATCAGGTTCAAAATATGAGATTTATTTTAAGCTAACTGACAAAAATGGGTGCTTTTGTTATTTACTAATGACCTTCTATATACTGTAAAATCTACTAGTTCAAATAAGTTTTTTTCCAATACAAAAATGCAACAAAATCCATCCCAAAGATATTCAATTCTCTATTTTATAGTAAATTATATTAAAAGTAAAAATGCATATGATCAAATAAAGTTAGTTCCTAATTTTCTTCTTCCAACACAACGTAGAAGATGTTAACATAGATGAATTCTTCAGAAATTGTCCTAACATTTTAAAAGGTTGGTGTAGCTGAGGGAGAATTTCCTCTGCAGTGATATGCATTCTCATCATTTTTTAAAAGGGTTGTCAATAAGGTATTCTGTCAACTTTGCATTTGGTGACATCTCCATACTGCAAATCGACATCATACCCTGTCAAATATTTATGCAGCAAAAACTTAGAATGGTGGAGAGGTGAACTGAGAGTGTGTCAAGGGCTCACTAAGGTCCGCTAACTTTCAGAATACTGAGAAAAGCATATGGCTTCATATGTAAGTATGAATTTGAAAGAAAATAATCATTCCAGATTATGTAAATTTGTGTGTTTAATCACGTTTTTCAAATTAGTTTTACTGTATTCCAAGAAGGGGTCAGGGAAAAATAATTATAAGTAGTCATAAAATACATATTTTCTATTTTTGCTGAGGTACTTCAAATCACTCAAGTGGGCACAGTTTTCTAATATCATACCCAGCAACTGTTTTAAAGTAGGATGAGAAACATGGGTGATATCATACTTGACATAGGCTTTTAAGTGGCAACAAGAAGCAGAAATGTGTAGGACTCTGGGTGGGAGTGGACAGGTATACTGGGAGAAATAGGTTCTACAGTTAAAGGACATTTCGGATTAACCAGAAATGAACAATTTCAGAGTCCAAAAACATTTCCAAAGATTTTCTCAGGTTATCTAAAAATGTATTAGAAGAATTGGTAGCTTTAACTCCATATATGTTACCAGGCACTATAGTGGAATAAGACAGTAGCTGTTATATTTCTCTGATTTTCCTATAGAATAAGCAAATGACTTCAAAATAGGAGAAATGGAAAGGGAGATTTGGATGATTTGATATCATAATAAATATTTGTTTAGTGATATATGTCTAATAGGATACAAACTATTATCAAAGTAGTGAACTGGGACTTTGGAATCAGATGGCCAGTGGTCAGTTCTGCCACTTACTAGCCTTACTGGTTATATGAACCTGGGCAAAGTAAAGTAACCTTTTCATGCCTGAGTTTCCCATCTGTAAAAATTGGATAATAATACCTATTAATAAGTCTCTGTTTATAAAGAATTTATAATTGTACATTGATTGTGTAAATGTTAATTAATTAAATAAATGAAGGATCATATACATGCATATTTTACATATAAATATCTAGCTTACATTTATTATTCAAATTACTTATTTCAATTATATATGATTTAATGAGCTACCATTAAATAAAACTATTTTTTACCATGAGAGTAAAAAGGAGATATTTTTAAGATAATAAGTGAAATACTTCCACATGAATACCAAGTTCAGTAGTATGTTTACTTATTAAATAGAATAGGAAACTTGAATTTATAGTAAAAATAGCATAAGTTGGTAAATTACACATATAAAAGGGAAAATTACATTCATGGCACATCTGAAGTATAGTGTGATACTTATTTCCATATCCTTTTTTGATGGGTCAGGGCATTTATTGAATGAGTGGAAGCAGAATTACATATGGGATACACTGCAGAGGGACTTGCTAATAGTATACTTTTTACTAGTTGAACAAATGAGTACCAAATGGTAGAACTTCTAGTGAGGAAGAGTTTGTGAAACACATGAAAGAACAGCCAAACAATTAGGTGTCTCTGAACTAGAACAGGCTGCAAGTAAGAGCGGAGGTGATTAATTTCTCCTGAAAGGCCTTTGAGCAGAAGTTGGACGACTTTTATTAGCTCTATACTGTGGAAGAGAACTCAAGTATTGTATAGAATGTTTCAATAGTTGGATTTAAACACACATTGTTATATTATTAAAACCATGAATGTATGTGGTGACCACATTGTAATGCATGTAGTAAAGTTTTCTTTTGTTTTCGTGTTTTGTTCTTTCATTTAAAAATATTTAATTGACAATGATTGGATATATTCAAGATACGTAATGTGACAGCTTGACATATGTGTACGTTGTGTAAAATTACTGAAATCCAATTAACACAGCCATCACCACCCATGCAGCATATATGACCCCCAAACCTTATCCATCTTAGAACTGAAAGTTTGTGCCCTTTGAGCAATGTCTCCCCATTCTCCTTCCTCCCCTGGTATCCTCCCATCCACTTTTGATTTCTGTGAATAGATGATTTTTAATGTTTGTCTTAAGCCAGGATCCCAAGAGCTATAAGAGAATGGATAACAAAATGGATATGGAAATAAAATAGTGAAGGATTAACTATAGTTATAGTAAAAAAAAGCTCACATGTGCACAAATACTTGCATATACACATACATACATGCCTATGTATATAAATGTGCATATAGATATGTAGAATGATATATGTATGCTCAATTATTAGTAATATGTATAGTATTATATGTTGAGAAAAGATAATTTTGGTAATTAAAATGTGCATATTTTTGTAATTTCTATTTTGTAAAGGGATTTTTGAAGTCTACATTCATCACTAAGTTGTCAAGCAAAGAATAATTCAACTAATATAACTGATCAGCCAACTTGAACACAAAGTATACCTTACTTACAGGACAAAAAGATGATAAGGTGCATTTTATTTGTAATACTTTCTCAATAGGCTTTCAATTCAAAGGTGGAATTTAGATGGCTTGAAAAGTCATAAATAGAATAGTTGAAAAGGTATGTTAAATGCTGAAAGCCTAACCTTTCTTCCGTGGTCCTAAAGTCTGTGTTACTTTGGGTTTATTTCTCTAAGTACAAACCTCATAAGATTATGTAAGAAGTAGGTGAGAAGGACTAGATTCTTATAGCTCAGTGTATGACAAGTAGTATGTGTTCAGCAAATGTTTGTGACTGTTAGTGATGAACTTACACTCCAAATACTGGATCCAAGCATGTAGGTGAGTCTTTGATTTCTGTAATTAATGACACTCAAGAAGACTAACTCTGATATTATATATATATATATATATATATATATATATATATATATATATGCATATAATTGTATATTTATATATGATTATATATATAATGTATACACACATATATATGTATGTATATATACATATGTATATGTGATTTCTGAAATCATAAAAATGGGACTAAAATGAAGAAAAAGTGAATTTCCCATCATAATTAGCTTGTGTTATATATTTGTGATAAACACATTTTATCTAAACATATCAACTCAATGTTAATTTCAAATTTTAAATTTGATTCTAGATGCAAGTAATGAGATTAAAGAATTAAAGGACTACTGACAATTAAAAGAACTATTTTGGATGGAAGGTAGTATTATTTAATATATGTAGGTGGTACCCTCTAGTGGCTACAACAAACACTGTTCTTGAAATAGAGGTAAAATATACAACAGGCATTTGGTGTCAATCCATATATTCTGGGGACTTCAGAAGTTGAATTTCAAAATCTTCATGTTTTAAATAATCAGGAACAAAAGCTGTAGGATTGCATGTGAATTTTATACATTGGTACCAACAGAGGGTGATGGGATGTCCCAGTACGCACTAGTACTGCCAGAGTTCCCAGGTGTAATAGCTTGGAACTCTTGGAATAATGCGTTAAGAAACATGCAACACTCAGGAGAGGAAACACCATGTTAAAATGTCACTTTGAATGAAAATAATAGTACACACTGTAAAACTTACATTAGGCAATTTATAAAGCATTTCCCATATGTCATCATCTTTAATTCTAAGAGCAATGCTAAATCATTATCTTATTAAAAAGAAGCTAAGAACCAATGAAATTACTTGCAAGATCAGCCATTTAATTCGTAATTAAGTAGACCTTTAATTCAGGTGATTTGGTCTCTAATTCCTGTCTCTCATCCACTGACATATTATTTTTTCTTACATGATTTTATTCTATTACATTTGCATAGTCATTCAGGTACAGACACTTTAAGCTAGAAATAATCTTAGAAATTATATATATATATATATATATATATATACACTTAATAAAATTATGTATTTTAATTAGTATACAATTTGTGACTCTGTATATAATTAACTAATGTTTAGTAGAGAACATGGGAAAAGAACATTTGATCTGGAGATATTTGACAGTGAACTCTTATCAGATATCACAATACTGAAGCATAGAATAAAACTAAGTTGTTAAAAATATGTGGATCTTTCAATATTTTTTAAAACCACAATTTCTTTTAAAGGATTATTCATGATAATCCCCAAACCTAAATCATAGAATTTAAAGATTAAACAATAAAAATAATTATCTGAATAGACAACATAGGCACATAAAAATTGTTGAATTTTAAATAAGAATCATTCATTTCAGCATTTTTTTTAAAGAGGATAATGTTTGAAAACTCAAATCTACTTCATAAGACTTCCAAAAAATTTAATGAGTAAATTAAAAATAATTTTAAAAGGTGGCCTGAGAGACTACTTTGCTCTCCAGGAGAAAAAGCACTGGTTTTGCTCTTTCTACAGTGGGATAAATGAAGAACAATTGTCATTAATAATTCTCTGGAGGAGCTGCATGTTTTATGAAATGTGTTCAATATCCATTTTAATTGTGTTTTTGAGGTATTGGGGGGCTATTTGAAGAGTTGTTTTCTTTTTCTTGGTGCATTATAATAATACATAATAATGGGATTAGTTATTACATAATCATACATACATATAATATAACAATTATCTGGTATATAATTAAACATCACCATTAAAATTAAAACTAAATTTATATCAAGTGACTAATTTTAGTCAGAAATTCCACAGTGCCTTAAAAACGTAATGCCACTTTGGGCAGTAAGTAATATTGATAAAAGTTACAATTTTCAAAAGCTCTTGTGTACTTATTCTGTTTCAAAGATGGCCAAAATTGCTATGAGTACATTATTAGATCCAAAATGAACACATGAAACTCGTACAACTTCAGATTTCAATATGGAAAAAATACTGTGCTGCATGAAATCCTCATATTGTGATGATTTTTAATGGTACATATTATGTTTCAAAAATATATGTATATTGTAGAAAATTGGAACAAGAATATAAGATGATGCAGTGACATGCTAATATAAGTCTTCCTATCTGCATATTTAAAAATTGACAATAAGTTACAAATTGTTGATACACTTTATAAATATTAAAACCATCATGCAAATTACCATTTTCTAGGAAGATTTATTGTCAAAAAAAGCTTTACATTCACTGATATTAATTTTCAGTCAAGTTACTTTAATACTATCAGTTTACTTATAGGTTAGGAGTTCATTACTCAGTAATAAGAAATTGAGAGCTGTCTCCTCAAGTTTTCCACAGAGTTGCTGTTTCTGGTCACTAACAAAATAAAGCATTTCACTACATGTTCATAATTTGTATATTGTTTACATTCTATAGAATCTAAACAGACAGAATTATATATTTTCAATTAAAAATGTAGATAACTTTTCAGCTTCTAATATAATTTCTCAACATGTAAAAAATGGCCTCACATTACATCAGTTTAAATTAATGTTTAAACATGAAAAATGTATAAAAGTATACAAAAACATTTGCATAAAGTATTATTACTATTAATGCCTATTAAAATATGTTTGATCCTTCAATGAAAAGAGTAAGTAATGTGTAAACTTTAGGAAAGGTCATAGCTACATAAATTCACGTGGGCTTCATGTATTCAAAGTAGTGTATTAAAAAGGTTTAGATGAAACATTCTCTGACCAAAATAAGCACCATTTCTTCCCAGTTGGCTAGAGCAATTAAGGATCTATATTTATTTAAGTATTCAATTTTTTCTTAACCTTTTCTCAAGTATTGACCGTGAACTGGCAATTTGCCTTGGGATGTATTTTAGCATATCAGAAAAGGACTTTCTGATACAGTGAATCAGATCTGAGGCCATAATTTAGCATGTACCTAAATTTAATCTTGATCTTAAAAACATTTCAAAACCAGGACCACTGAAAATTCCCATAAAAGGAAATCAACTTTCAGGGTCTCAGAAATTATTCACCCAATCTCCATATGTCCTTTACAATTAAATAGCCACATATTACTTTGTACTTTTAATGTTCATGTTTTTATCTGATAGGAATATATATATATATATATATATATATATATATATATATATATATATATATATATATATTGCCCATAATTTATATTCTTGTGGCAAACAGACTGCTACAGATAATTGGTGCAAACTTCTGCAGCCCTCCTCCTCCTTGCTAAGATGCTGCCATTGCATTAGTATAATAGGTCAATCATTTGGTGGGCATCATGTCTTTTTACAAAATTCCCACACTCAGATGGCTGTCAATAGGGGTGCCAGTGAAGCGTTATGCAAAGCCCCCCAAACACTTTGTAAACTCCAGTCTTTTGAGCACAATAGTAAAGTTCAGTTCTGGAAGAAGATAGTGTACTGAATACACAATACCAACCTTTGTCTGTTTGGGGCTTCTGTTGAGGGAGAAGGCTACTTAATCTCCCCACTTGCCCTGGGGATTCTAACTGTTTTAATGTGTCCTTTTTGAGAGTCTGTGAACTGTAGAATATATGCTGGTAACAACTTTCTTTGGGGCTTTCCTCGGAAAAGCCCCAAGCTGCCAACACAAGAAAGCTGACACAGTGGTGCTAACAAACACAAAGGGGACCTTGAGCTGTTTGTGCAAAATGCCTGGCTCAAGTTTCATGTCATGCCTTGATGAAGGATCTAATTCTTTGGCTCATTTCATAGGAATCTAGCTTTTGTGACAGTATGGAAAGGATAGCTTCTCTGTCAAGTTGGAAAAGAATGGGAAAATTTGATATAACATCAAGAATATTTGTAATACTTAAAATTAAAAAAAGAATTATATAGGTCTATGAAAAACTATGACATTGTTAATTGCCTCTGTTGATCACAAACTTAAGTTAAAACTATTTTTAGGGTCTACTACTATCATTTTTGTAAATGAGATGTTTTGGTGAAATGGCAACATTTCCACTATGACTTAATGAGTATACAAAAGAAAATATTACATAAAAGTTTAGCTTCAATGTGTCCTTTTAAAATTCAAAGGTCTTTAAGTAACTTTATTTAAAATATTATTCAATCTTTTGGAAAATGATTTAACTCATTCAAGTGAATATATCTAAGATGCTGTAAAGAAATTCTATGGTTACGAGAACTAATTATTAAAAGTATTGAAACAACATTCCTAATTCCATCTTAACTAAATTTATGTAAGCAGATTCATCAGTATATAGGAATTTTATCATCCAGAAATATCACATATTGGCTGTATTTATACATGTATTGTACTTAGTAAACTTTGTGTGAATCTTATGTATAGGTGAGGACAAGGTAGAAAGCTCAAGAGTGAAGAAATGATGTTTTTATATGCCTAATAACAGTAAATCTCATATCATTGGGTGTATTCTAAGTTCAATATGTGATAATCACCAGATAAATCAAGTTTTCTTAAAATGAAGAAAATAAACATCTATATAACTTTTGAATTAATGAAGTCAGATAGAAGTGGCTAAATACAAAACTGTTCATAGTAGATAAAAGGCAAAAGGTCCTAAGCCTTACAATGTACTTCCAATTCCAGCTCACCCAGGGTAGAAATTCCAGGTAGCTGTCTTCTTACCTGCTCTCCCTAGAGTCTCCCTGCTACCCTTTGATCCCTCCTTAACTCCCACTCATTACATGCATACTGACTTCCATGGTAGGGCAAGAGGTAAGACAAACTTACTTTCACTGTCTAGGAATGAAACCTCCTTTATCTTATATAATGAATCTTTCTACTGTTACTTGACTTCTAATGAGGCTTTAGGAATGCTGCATACATTACTTAGGGAAATGCCTCTAGTTGACTGTTACTGATTAAAAATATTTATTTGTGAATAGTGAACAAGAAAGGTAGGTAATGGGCACAAAGAAAAAAAGTTTAAGATATTCAACTCTTTGGCAAGAAATAGAAGTGATACAAGTGAGAAAATAGTTTTTTATTCCTACCTGATGGTCAATTCTATATTTATCTATCTGTAGATACCAATTTTTTTTTCCTCCTGGAAATTGAATGTAAACTGGTCAAAGAGCAGTTTATGTCTGCAAGAATAACAAACCAAAATACACATTCAACCATATTCTTTTTTAGTCATATGTGCAAGCCAGCAAATTTTATTCTTAAACTGAAAATATTCTCACTGGGAAGAGGTAAGAACTGTAGAAATGGGCTGGGGATGTGGCTCAAGCGGTAACATGCTCACCTGGCATGTGCAGGGCACTGGGTTCGATCCTCAGCACCACATACAAATAAAATAAAAGATGTTGTGTCCAGCGAAAACTGAAAAATAAATATTAAAAATTTCTCTCTCTCTCTCTTAAAAAAAAAAAGAACTGTAGAAAACCCAAGTTAACATCAATGCTCTGATTTCTTCTACCAGGACAATTGATGGTAAAGGAAGCTGCAATACAAGTGAAAGACACTTTCATCCACAAGTTTTACCCAATTGTGTGATGAAGAAAAATTCTCTTACACAGATATTTCTCGCAGATATCTTTGGAGAGAATCTAAGTAAAGATTTTCATTGGAAGGATTTTCAATTCTGGCCTGTGCTGAACTCTGAGAATTCGTTTGGTCTAAATGGAAGAGTATTTTGTTGCCATAAATTTTTTCTCAGTTTATTCTAATCTCAACGTCAGTCTAAAGAATTTCAGCATTTTTCATTTTGAAAGGTTAGGCTTTAAACTACTAATTATTTGATTTCATTGACTGACTCTAAAAGCCAAATCTACTAAATATTTGTAGATTATTATGAAGTAGTCTAGTTTATAATCTGAAAACATAGTTGCTGGATTTAAATTGTGACTGCCATTTATTTATTATTGTGTGTCAATGGGTAAGTCCTTTAACATTTTTTTTTGTTTCCTCGTCTGTAAAATAAAAATAATGAAACATCATATTATTGTGAAGGTTAACACTAGCTAAAATTTTCTGAGTGTCAGGAATTTGAAAAAGTACTTTTTAGGTATTTTTGAAATAAATTTATGAAGTAGGTTCTATTATTATCATTTAGTTGTATTAAGTAGTGATACCAGAGTCAGTGAATTATAATATGAGCCTAGGAATTTGCATTCCAGAATCCACACTCTTGTTTACTGTATCAGACTTTTTGAATAAGAAAACTAATATCAAGGTCCCAAGACAGTGTCCTTCATAGAAAAATATTGAGTACAAGTTAGCAAATATGATTCTATTTAGAAAGTTTTAAGAGCTGGGAGTGGTAGTGTTCTAGCTAGTAGAGAGGCTAAGTCAGGAGGAACCCAAAGTTTGAGTCCAGCCTGGGCAACTGAGCAAGACAGTCTCAAAATAAAACATAAAAAGAATAGAACATAAAGCTCAATGGTGGAGTGTCTCTGGGTTCAATCTTTAGTACTGAAAAAAAAAGAGAAAAAAGAAAAGTCTAAGAAACCTGCAGTTCTGCCAAATGAAATAGGAAATAGGCGTATTTATTACTTTATTGTTTCCATAAGAGAAAAGGTCAATGTTGAACATGGTAAACATTGTAAATTAATTTAAATTCTATAAAATTATACTCTAAAACAAATGTTTATAGCAAGTAGTATAGGTTGCCAATATTTTAAATCTCAACATAGAAATATTAAGGTTTTTCTTTTGCAAGGAGCCAAGAGATATTGTTTTAGATATATATCCCTTGAGAGATTTTCAAGATAATGTATCAGCAAAAGCATAAACACTACTAATTTAATAAAATACTCCAAATTCAATATCCTATTAGTTGCATATTTAAACAATTTAAGCACATAATCATTGATATAATTTGAGATGCTTAGAATTAAATGATTGCTTTACTTATTTCAGTGATTCTGAACATTTCTGTAGAAGGTATTTACACTGATATTATCATTGCAAGTGCAAGGTATCTTAATTTCTGTTGTTTGGACATAGTTAAGTCTTAATTTCACATGGCTTTGTACAAGGGACTTGATGTAAGATTCAGTTTAAGGAAGAGACAGCCAAGATTTGGCAGTGTAGAAACATTTTTTTTTTTCCTAGGAGAGTAAAATTAGACAGGGAGGCATTTTCCCCCAAATTAGACTGCACTAAATAAGAGAGAATTGGGATTATGAGGGTCTTGTTGTGTCACCAGTACTAAAAAATGTATTGCACTCTTTTGTAGATTTAAAGGATGATGGGAATTCTGTTTCTGTAGCTAGAAAGCAGCAAAGACAATAATTCATATTCAATGAAAGAAGACAAAAGAAAATATGCTCAGCCAAATGCATGCAAGGAATTGTATATTAAAAAATTGAGACCTTATGAAAATAATTTCATTTATGTTTCACAAAATTGATTAGCTAATGGGGAGTGATATAAGTTTTTTTATAATGAAATCTATGCCTGTAAGTTTAACTGATGGGATAAAAAGAAAACTTTCATAATTTCTGTTAATGTATTCATTGTGTAAACGTAACATGCTATTGATAATATTGAGGTTATTAATATTATCAATAGCATATCATTGGCCAGATAATGTGCTAGTTTGTGGGACTACGAAGATCAACAGAAGACCTCTGTAACTCTTTTAGTAGCTTATAATTAGGTAATGAGCGAATGGATTTACTTTTGTGTAAGTTATTATGTGGAATTTTATCTAGGCACTAAGGACAATGATTTTACACCCAAAGAAATCTTTCAAAAGCTCCTAAGTCACCAAGAATAAAAGGTGGTAATACTAGTGAGTGCAACCAGATTGTATGAAGGCCACATGAGAGTTTTGCATATGATAAAATTTTTATTCAACTTAAATGAAGTCTTACGGCATTTTCTTACAGTATATATCACTGCGAAAATTAAACTCCTAAAAACTTTTCCACTAGAAAGAACCCCAAATGTCTAAAAGAAAGTTAATATGTCCTCTGGATCCAAATAGTGAAATTTAGTGGCATTGTTTGCTGAATTTTTCAAATACTCTGTGATGTGACAATGTGGCTATTGAGAGTTCGTAAATAGGCTATTGCTGCCTCCGTCTAACAGGATTTCCTACTGCAGAGTATAAACATTTCTGAAAACACTTTATATATATATATATATATATATATATATATATATATATATATAGGCAAGAAATAAATATTATTAAACTTATTTTTAGATGAAAGGCAAAATAGATTAATACAGAACACACATTATGCTAAGAAGCAGTTGAGTGATTATGGCTTACTCTCTCAACATAATGGGTAAACTTGAAATGTGCTAAAGTGGACCTTTCAGGCAGGGGTTTCATAATAGCTCTTCAGAGTTTCAAGAGCTTTAATAGTCTTTTCATGACTAATATGTTAAAAAATTACATTACATATATAGAAGCCCTGATCTTTTCAAATTAAAACATTTGCATTGTGAAAGTACAACTATATCAGGACCAGCTGACTTATTCCTAGAGTACAAATTTAATATTTTTACTATATTACAAGAAATAGGCTAATTTGAGCTTAAACTGACCAATTTGTACAGGGCATATTATGTTATCTAAAAGATTTCTTCTTCAGAAAACGTAAGCTGCAAGAGATGCTGATGGAAGTAACTCTTCTTTACACAGCGTTATCTATCTCCACTAGAGGGCAATCATTAGGAAATACAGTGACATTTCCCTATGTGCTAGTGAAAAAAAAAAAAAAAAGGTATTGAATACTCATTTCTAAGAATATGGTGTTTCTCTCCTTTTTTCTTATATATGTCTCTATGTGGAAAGAAGCAGTCCTTAACAAATAGAAGTGTGTGTGTGTGTGTGTGTGTGTGTGTGTAACTTCAGTTTTATAGAATAACACATTTAAGAATGACTTTTTCCTGAGGCAGTGATTAACTATGTTTTGTAGTAACTACTAAATAGACTCCTCCATGAGACCTTTTTTTCCTATACTTTTTCATAAGAAAAAATTGGGAACTGATATTCTAACTGCTTCCTACAGGTTAGCAAGATTTTAAATGAATATACTGAGTAATTCACTAAAAATTTTAAAACTTGGATGTATACATTTAGTAATTGCTATAGGTGCTGGTAACATGATCAGACATTAGAAGAGCAATTCTATTTTATTACTGCAGTGATTTTCATTGAGAAGTGTAATCATTTTAAGCAAAGGAAGAATAAATATACAGTAAAGAACCCAGGTAACTTCAGGCATTTGTGTGTGTCAGAACTCAGATAATCATTCACATCATTTTATAAAAAACATGGAAAATAAATAGCAAGTTTTAAAAGGCAAAGGATTTTCTCTAATTTTAAACTAAACCTAAAAAACATGGATTTAATGTCAATAGCCCTGTTTCAAGATTATGTAGTGTTAATTATTTCAAAATTGTTAAAATTTCTTAATGATATAGAGACAGATTTCCAAACTTTTTATGATGTGACTATTAAAATATAATGACCGGAAGCATTCTCTCTCTCTCAAATGAAGTGACATAAATGACTTCAACATGTTTCTCTTCTTTCTTTGATTATTCTTTCCTTCTTTCCCCTTTCCCTTCTGTTCTTTCCTTGCTTCTTTTCTCTAATTATCAAGTAAAAATGGATCTTAAAATAAGCTGGTGATCTTTCGAGTTTAATGATTAATGATAAAAAAGGGGGGTATATTGAAGGGCAATTTTAGAAAACATCTATCTTTTGTGAGAGGAAAAAAAGTGTGATATAGAGAGAGTTTGAGTGACTCATTTTAATCCACTTCAGACAGTACTGATAACTGTGTTTATCAAGTGTTGATATACTGCTGAAACACATCTTTCTAAAGACTTGTTAATTAAGTGGACATTTTTGTGATTTCCTGGTACCAAGGGTATCCTCATTTACATATGTTTAAAACTTATTTACTTCAATTGTTGGTGGGAGTTCAACAATTTTGGAAAGGAAAAAGGCTCTTTCTGCCACCTTCTGTCATGGTGAACAATAGCATTACAATGCTAAACTCAACTAGTGTTCATGACTGTTCTGTTCAATTTCACACTAAATTTGGTCTGTTTCTCATGGGGCAACACTTTAATTCTGCTGGTTACTCGATATGGGAAAACACTCGGTTGCTGTAATATCTTCTATGTGATCCATGTATAATAGAATGACTTAAATTGATTTACAACTAATTATTATAAACATCCACCATCTTGTTAAATTGGATGAGATTAATTTTACTCAGGAAAATGATGCAGTTGTTTAAGCTACTGTTTAAGGATGCTTTGGACTGTAACTCTCGTCACAGAAAATACCAGAATGTAGAAGGACTTGAAGCTTGTTTTATTAAATAAGCCATATAACAGCTAGATTGTAACTCCTGGAGTTCACATTTTTCAAAATATACAAATTCCTACCAATGCTGTAAAAATATGCAAGTTTAAATTGTATATACTGGATTGTTAGATTTAATTACTTTTAAATAAACACAGTGAGCACTTTTGTAAAGAGGGTCACAGGAAAGGCAAGAGGCATGCCTTTGAGTCCAATGAACTTGATGTACTAAACAACAAAAAGATCTTCCTTTTACCATCAGCCGAATGCTCAGTATTCTAACCAAATTTGGTGATATGACTAAAAATTTTATTGCCATTCCGTTGTGCCAGAATTTATTTGGCTTAGAAGTAACTGACTGTGGATTAAAAACTAATCATACTGCAAGCTTCTTATTGTTAAGAATACTTATGATACAACCCTAATATTTTTTCTCTTAGATTAGGAGTATGTGTGCATGTGTGTGTTTTTTAAGGATCTATTTTACTTACTAAGTAAACTTACGAGTAAAAAAAAAAAATGAGAAGTCAATTTGGCAATAGTATCTGGGAAAAATTAGATTGAAAACCTAAGTATAAAATTGGCTATGAATTACATCACAACTCACTTATTTTTTGAAATTAAATTCTAGGGAAATATTTATTCCTCACATTTAGTGAAGTTGCTTTTATTTTTATATAGTTTCTTTTATGAGAGGCAAATATATTAACTTCCATTTAGCAAAAGAGAGCATATATCCTGATGAAGAAAACTATACTTCATCTAAATGCTTTAACAAATTGTGATTTAAATCATGTATCATTATTAATTTAAAAATTTAATTGAATTAAAAATTATAGAACACAATATTAGCATCCAAATTTCCTAAATCCAGTGGACACCATTATTAGCTTTAGATGAATAGCTACTCATCTAATTTTGTTTTTCTTTAAAACAGAGTCTTGTTAAATCGCTCAGACTGGCCCTAAACTTGTGGGCTCAAACAATGATCCTGCCTCAATGAATAGTTGGGACTTCAGGTGCATGTGTGGCTTTATTTTTTATTTTTCTCTTAAAAATAATACTTTACATATCAATGAAGAAAAATATCATATTTTCAGAGAGCTGAATAATCAATGTTATTGATATGCCTTCATTTATTTAATAAGCCATGTCTTTGTTCATGGAAATTTGAATTATTTCCAATGAATAACATTGTAGGAAATTTGTGTACTGAGTTATAACCATGCTGAGGTAAAATGAAATTTGCTGAATCAAAGAGAACAGACATTTCAAACCATGTAATCATCACCAGTCTATGCTGTGCCCAATTTGTATTTTTACAAACACACATTATCAACAAACGTCATGCTCTAATTTATTCTGGGATTTGCCAATATACAAAATAAATATATTATTGGTTTATCCTCATTTCTTTGGTGCAAAAAAGATGAGTGTACTTGCATACATTTATTAGAAAATTATATTTCTTCTTTCATGAATTTTTTGTTCCAATCTTTGCTTATTTTTGCATTGGCTTTGTATATCCTCTGCAAATTGATTTGTAAGAGGATTTTTTTCATATTAGGGAAAATAAGTGTTTACTGTATATCTTCTATGTATTCATTTCTTTAATAAATGATTTTTACTTGGAAAGTCGAGTTAATCACTCTTTATACTTTTTGGTTAAAATATAATAATTAGAAAGGCCGTTATATACTAAATATTGTTAAAAGAATTTATCCTAAATATTCTTCCACTACTTTGTTTTAGATATTCCTTATCCTTATCTCTCCCTTTACATATCCTCCCATCCTTCCTATCTCTCCCATCATCCTTGTAAAGAGAAAGGCAGGGGTTCCAAAAAATCTTTTTATTCAAACCATAGTATGGATTGGAAGTTGAAAGTCCTGGCTCTGGATTCAGACACAACTTGGTTCAAACCTTGGTTCAGTCCCTTGTTGTCTCTGTGCCTTTGAGCCTAATATTTCTATGGTGCTATTTTCTTACCTGTAAATTGGGATGGAGGACTCTAGTACCCAGTTACCATAGTTGTTGAGATGCTTCAGTGAAGCATATTGGCTGACCCATTGTAAGAACTCAATAGACAGTGCTTCCTGTTATTTTTAGAAGGCTGTTGGCTGGAAGCCTCATTTTTCTGACAGATAAAAGCCATTTATTGACTAAAAGTTATTTTCCCATTGATTCATAAAGTAAGTTTTGCCATATATAATTTCAACTTATACTTTATTTTACTTCTGAAGTCTGTTTTATCTTTATATTCATCTATTACAATGTGAATAACACATGGTTTTAATAACTATGCTTAGATTCCTGAAAGGGCAAGTGTCCTCTTTTTTTTCCTAATTTTAAGAAATAATCTGTAGGTTATTATCCCATTACATTCTAGATAGGGTATAAGGTCATCTTATGTCTTCACAACATTCATTCACATAGTCTTTGAATATTTACAATATGTGCTTATTGTGTACTAGACAGTATTCTGATATGGGAAATAGGCAACTAAACAAAAGAAAAAAGTGTCTACTTTAATGAAGCTCAAATTTGGGGGAAGACAAAGAAATAAATAAAAACTACTATGCTATATAGTGACTACAGGAAAAATCAAGTGGAGTTTTCAATGAACTCAAACCTAGGTGCATTTTAGCCAAGATCTGACAAACTTGAGGGAACAAACCATGTGAGTCTGTGGAAAGGACATTCTAGGCAAATGGAACTGCAAGAGGTGTAGTCTGTGATGGGAGTGTTTCTGGAGTATGTGAGGGGCATGAGGGATTTCAGTGTGATGAAAACCAAAGGAGTAACAGAAGTAGCAGAAGGAAGTGACAGAGGGAGTCTGAGCAAGAGATTGGAATAGGTCAGATAAACATCTCTTTTTTGGGGTGTAGCGGGGAGTGGGGATTGAACTCAGGGGCACTCGACCACTGAGCCACATCCCCAGGCATATTTTGTATTTTATTTAGAGACAGGGTCTCACTGAGTTGCTTTGTGCCTTGCCATTGCCTGGCTTTGAACTCTCGATCCTCCTGCCTCAGCCTCCCGAGCCTCTAGGATTATAGGCGTGTGCCACCATGCCCAGCTAGATAAACATGTCATAGGCTCATGAACTAAGAAGTCATTGCAGAGTTTTGGGCAAGGTGACTTCATTTGACTAATATGAAAGGGGCAGTGGCTTAGATGAGAAAAGACCATAGGGTGCAATTATAAATGGGGAGAACAGCTAAAGGCAACTGCATGACCTGCATGAGAGATGTGGATATGACAGAGACAGGGAAAGAAGTTCTTAATGCACATTTGTGAAGGTAGAACCAGCAGCATCTGCTTCCCAGTGGAATGTGGAGAGCACAAAAGACATCTGGGTCCATGACGATTTCTGAGATTTTGTCCCAAGCACCAGAAAAAATAGGTTGCTATCTGCTGATAAGGGAAACATTCAGAAAAGTAGTTTAGAGAATTTTCTTTTAAATTGGGCATTTAATTTTGAAAAGAACTTTAGACATTTAAATGGAGATTTTTTCAGTAGGTAGTGAGATAGACTGGTCCATATTTAAAGGGCGGGACCTCAAGTAGAATGAGAACTAGAGAACGGTGAGATGCAAATGTTCTTTCATTAAAGCCCTTTTGTTACTTGAAAAGAAAATTAAATATCATTTCTGAAATGCCAGAATATTGAAAATATCTTATATTAGGGATTTTGATCTACTCCGTTTTAATCTTCTTTCTACTCTAAATTCCTTCCACTTAAAGTCCATAAAAATAATGGTGGCTCACAAAGACTCACCATTTGCCAAGGAGGGAGGAGTGGATAAAACTATAAAAAAAGAATTTAGGAACTTAAGCTTGTTAGGACATGTGAGGTAGTAATGAGAGGCAGAAATCAACAATCAGTGCTTGTTTGACACCCAGAGTCAAAATTATTTTTAACACCTTCTATGTTTATGTGACCAAATTATTTTAAGTCTTTATCACGATAATCAGTAAATATCATATTTTCTTGATTCATTCTTTAGCTGCAAAGCAAAAAGTAACAGCTAAAAAGAATTAATTTTAAATTAAAATATTAGTCAAATTTAGTAAAATATTATACATACAAACTTTATTTTTACCAAACAAAATTATATTTTGCAATTTGTTCTTTTTCTGGTTTTTTTGTTTTTATTTATTTATTTATTTATTTATTTATTTATTTTTATTTTTTGGTACTGGGAATTGAACCCAAGGACATTTAACCACTGAGCCACATCTTCAGTTCTTTCTGTTTTTTTTTTTTTTTTTATTTGAGGTAAGATATTGCAAGTTGCTTAGGTCTTCACTAAGTTGTTGAGGCTGACCTCAAATTTGCAATCCTCCTGATTCAGCCTCCCGAATTATTAGGATTATAGGTGTGAGCCACCATACCTGGGTCTTTTTCTGTTTTAAACACACACACACACACACACACACACACACATACATGTATATCAACAAACCCACTAAACTGTTAATGAATCACACAGAGTAGGAACTGAAGTAAATAAAATTCTGTTTTTTGACTTTTCAGACAATATGCTATCAATGGTTACTCAAAATTAATGCTTCAATGCAAGAATATGGGGGTACTGCAGGGTCTGAAATTACAAACTTCACTCAAAGAATAACTTAAATGACACTTAACCTTAAGCTTTTACTCTGGAAATAGACATGTGTGACAGTCCATATAGCTTAGTATAATTGATGGCTGACTCTACAACTTGGGAGGTATCTAAATTAATTTTCAGAAAAACATGCTGTTCACTGAGATATAAGCAATAAATAGGTGCTGATTTGAAGACTGTTAAAATGACAGTAGGCATGATTATAACTTAAAATATTTTTTAGAAGAAAATACTATATCACTGACACTGTTTAGAAATGATAGTGTAGGGTGAAAATAAAAACACGGATTAAATTTAAATCAATATTATTACTATTTAAAATTTTCTGTGGATAGAGTATTTCCTTTTTGCCTGCCCTCATGACATACACCCCTACTGTTGTGCCCACTGTCAAAGATTATATCCATTGTTATATTTTGGGCGATTTTCTTTATTGCAGTGCCCCAATAAAAATACAGATTACAGTAGGTGTTCCTGTCTATGGAATGAGCATTTTTAATAAACTCCCCAAATGAACCCTAAGCAAAGAAAAGACTTGAGGTCTACTGGACTTAAGATGTGGACAAAAATACGAAGGCAGAGGAGAAAGGATCATAGGAAATATGAGGAGAACTAGAAGAATCCAGGGCAAAGATCATACTTCCCTGCTCCATTCAAAGTAGGTTTGTGCATCTAATCTATTCTGGCTAGTAAATGTAACTGGAAGGGAGATGTGTCATTTCTGGATTGTAGCTTTAAAGGAAGTACATGTGCTAACAAATTCTCTTTTCCTTTTGCTATAATAATGTAATACAACATAAAGAAGACTGTTTTGATGGCCTGGAAGCTGAATTACAATGATGGTGAGAAGAATCAAGTATACACAAGTAAAAAATAATGACTCTAGCATAAGTTGCAGAGATATGGGGGTTGTTTATTACTGCAGCATAACTCAACATTTTTCTGACTGATATAAATTAATATAAAAATGGAATAAGAAAACATGTCCAATGTAGAATAAAGATCAAATAAAATAAATAAGATGGAAGAATGTCTAATGAATTGTCAGTGAGAAGGTCACTGGTACTCTAGCCAGAACAGTTCCTGAAAAGTGGTGAGAGCGTAAGTCAGAAAGATTAATTATCCTGCAATCATCAGTACTGCATGGACATTCTTTGATATGCAAACAGAAAAGAACCTTGAGGTCTCATCTCGTTCATTGCACATGGCAGGTCAAATTAGAAGTCTATGGATCTGAATTATGAAGTACATTTTCCAAGGAAGATTAAAAAATAATGATATTGCTGAAGGCATTAGTTTAAGTGCTCAAGGACAGGCAGTCAGCTTTTATTTTGATCATCCTTATGAAAAATACTTAATTTTAAATGTGATTTTCTTTATATAAATGTTTATCTCAGAATTTGTTAAATTGTTAATCTGATTATTTGAGGGGGCAAAGGGAAGGAATCCCAGATATAATGAACTTGAAGAAATAAACATATGGATTTCCAAATGCCTCTTTTTCAGATAAGGAGCTATATTAGTATGCTTCATTCATTTATTCAATCAACAAATATATAATATCTACTACAAATTAGTCCTTCTGAGATGTGGAGAACATTAAATACTCCCTGTATCTTCATGCAACTCACAATCTAGTGAGTTTCATTAAAAATTAATGTCTACATTTTAATGTTCAAAACAGAAAGTGTCAATATATTATGTTTTATACAAAATTATTTTAAAATATGTGTATAAGTTTTTGGTCTTCCTTTTTTTTTTTAAATGTTGTGCTTAATTTTTTCCCCCTAGAGTCTGACCTGAGTAGTGACATATTTCTTACAAATGTCAAAAAGGGGAAAGAGATTACATGTGACTTTTCATGTAGGGTGGTTTAGAGACATCATAGCTTCTTTCTTGTCTTGTCTGTCTTAGATCACTCACTCTCGGGAAAGCTGGCTAGTTGGCATCTTGAGAAGGTACTCAAGCTATCCTCTGGAGATTTCCATGTGGCAAGGAACTGAGGCCACCAGCTATGCCACCAGCCATGGAGTGAGCCATTTTAGAGGAAGAACTCCAGTGCCAGTCAAGCTTTCAGGTGACTAAAGTCCCTACTAACATCTTGATTCATGCAAAATCCTGAGCAGGAAACATACTATTAAGTCACTCCTAGATTCTTTCCCTTTGGAAACTGTGAGATAATAAATATTTGTTATTTTAATCTGCTATGTTTTATGGTAATTTTTTGTACACCAATAGATAACTAATACATTTGGGTTGTATAGTATGACCTCCCCCTGTCTCTCTCTCTATATATATATGCCAAAAACCATGTAGAACACATAATTTCTTGCTCTTTCAAAGACTTTCATGCAATATATACACATTCTTTTCAGTTTTGCAAGTTTGAAGAAATGATGATTATTTGGGGGATCTCTGACCAAATACCCCTTTTGATCCAAAAGATCATTTGTCTCTTTTGATCCAAAATAGAGACTCACTTAAAAATATTTGACACTTTAAACTGTAAAATAAAAATTTCTTATATACTTAAGCCAACAAAGTTGCTTCAGATATTATTCAATGTACTCCAAATATATTTCCTAGGAAAATGCGTTCCAATTGAACTGAGGAAATGCTGTTTTAAAAAATAATAGCAAAACAGCAGTTTTTCTTCCAGCATATTCTTGATATTTTGAAAAATTAAATTAAAATCTTTATAATATAATAGAAAATTGGAATTTCTGCTTTGAGAAATATGCTGGTGAAGTATGTATAGTACTAATGATCTCATTTTAACTATATTAATCCAGCATATATGGAGTAGGAATGATTTCAATCTTGAAATTACACAAAGTTGGATTTGAATTCAGACACCTGCCATGTTTTGCATTTCAGGTAAGGTGTCAGATTTCTGTCTTCTCTGTACTTATCTCAATTAAGATTTCACAAAATAATAAAAAATCACTTGGGTTACATATAAAAGCCTGCCTACTCAAACTCTCACAATAATTTCACTAAGGATATTGAATAAAGCTCTATTAGGTGGTTTTAGAAGTTCTATAAGCCACTGAAATTTTATGGAAAATATTGTAAATATGTGGCTACATACCTTTTCCTAAGGCATAGAAAGACTCATTGAGTTCAAAAGGTTAAGAAGGTTAAACAGTTTAAAAGGCTAAATATCAGTGTCTGAGGAAGATCCTTTCCAGCTTTCACAAGTGTTGCTTATAAGGTTTATGAGGGGATGTCATAACTACTCCCTCTGGTTTGATGAGTATAGGGAAAGACAAGGGAAGAATTAGAAGGCAGAATCCTGTGTCTTATAAAAATAATATACTCTGTCTCCTCTGTGTGTGTGTGTGTGTGTGTGTGTGTGTGTGTGTGTGTGTGAGAGAGAGAGAGAGAGAGAGAGAGAGAGAGAGAGAGAGAGAGGTTCCACTTAATAAAGATTTTACTTATTAAAAATAAAGTTAAAACCACCACCTATGTCATATGAATTGCCTTTAAGCGATGAAGAGTATTGTCAGTTAAAGAAAGGGTACTTACATGACTTGTTTAACAATTCCTTTCAAAATAAAATTTGTACTATCATAGCCTAAAGAAAGCCTTTAACGTGTTACATGTGTGGCTGAAGTGGCAAAGGATTTCCCCAGATTGAAAAATTTAATGTTACATGTGTGGCTGAAGTGGCAAAGGATTTCCCCAGATTGAAAAATTTATCAAAATAATATTATCATTTCCTTTTGTTTTATTCAATAACTAACTTTAACACTGATTTTTAGTGTCTTCCTGGAATTATTCTCAATGTTTCCTGTGTGAGTAAATTTAACTGACCATGAGGACCATCCCAGGTCTCTTAGAGAGTAACTCAAGCCTTACAATAATCACATATTTTGATTCCTAACCTAATACAATTCCAAATTTCAATGCTGCCTCTAACCATGGAGGAAGAGTAAAGAAGTATTCTGATCAGAAAAGAATTTTATCAAGAGTAGGAGAACAATTGAGAGGCCATTTCAATAACTAAAGAGAGGTTATAGTGGTTTTTGGTGAGAGAGCAGAGGAAGCCATAGATGAGGTTGGACCATACATCGATTTTATAGGGAGAGTCACATTTTCTCATGCATTGGATGTAGAAGACTTAAAAGGAGAAAGAGAGGAGAGAGGGGGGGGGGAGGGAGGGAGAGAGAGAAGTTTATAGTTTAAGTTTTTTGTTTATTTTGCTTTGTATTTTTATTGTTCTAAGAAATTGGGACACTGGTATTGCCTTTTGAGTTGAGAAAAACATCCTAGATTACATTTAAAATATTACCAATTCACATATATGTATATACAGGATTTTTTTTGTCTTTAAACATAGTATACTAAAACAACATCCTGAGTGATATTTTTAAGTTGTATTTTGGAGTTTCTTCCTAATTAATACATATAAGTATATCTTATTCTTTTAATGGCTGCAAAGAATTAGGCATAAATTGTAGATGTAACTTATGTAGATAGAATATTTTATTCAGTAATTTAAAACCATTCATCTTAGATGTACTTTTGGGTTTTTTTTCCAGTCTTTTACTGATTTTCTTTTTTGCAAAAAATGCTAAGTGAATATTTATGTGCAAATGTCTTTGTGCACATGGAAAGTGTGTCTGCAGTATGAATTCCTAAAAGCAGAAATATTAGGTCAACATTGACCTCACATTTATTTTGAAAAGGTACAAATTAAAATTAAGTAGAGGTGAAATTGCTTGCCTTAGATCAGTAGAATTAACCTATGGAACTCAGCTTACGAGTAGCTTGGAATCCACCACTCCTTTTTCAAGCCTTACTTGGTTGATCTCTGGGCTGGTTATCACCACAGTGTTCCTCTGTTTGGACTCAGTGGAAAAAGAGAGAGCTTTGAGGACATTGTACTACCCCTATATCGATATAATTTCCTTTCAGCTGTTATTGCCCAGGTCATCTGAAGGCTTTGGGAAAGGTAAACATGGACTCTTCTTACAGGAAGAGTGAAAATTCCTGTAATAAATATATCCTAATCCAGAGAAACTAGAAAAGAGCAAGGATTAGAATGAGAAAGCAATACTTATTTTGCAGGAAAAAAGATGAAATTTGAATTTGATAGCATAAGATATAAAAAAACTTAGAGAAATAGCAAGCCTGGTAGAAGGCATAAGATTCAGATGATTTTGTTTCCTTATTTCTTTTCAAAATGCAATACTTAGATATATAATAATCCAATTTCATTTAAAAAATGAAAGCCAATTTTGCATTATTAGCCTTTGAAAATGAATCTTAATTATCAAATCTTATAATACAGAGTCAAAATGTGAATTTAATAAACACTAATAAGATAGACTCAATCGATAATAAGAGCATGACAAAATGAAGAAATCTACTGTCAAGGTCTACACACTGGAATGTTTATAAAAACATACAAAAACTTCTCAAATTTTCAAAAATGATGCAAACTTGTGAAGGGGTTATTTATAAATTACTCATTTCTTTTTTTTAGAGACAAACATTGTATATTTATAAAATATATGAATTATAAGAGTGGAAATTTGAATTCTTTATGAATTTCTAGTTTCAAAAACTTTTACCCTTATTCAGAAAATGGAACTAGAATGCTGTTTTTTTATTGTATACATATTCTTGTTAAAATAAAACAAGATATAGCTGAACAAATACCAAATGACATAATTGTGTGATGTGTCTTGTGCATGGAACCCTAAACTTATTTTCATTTGCAATTTTAATAACATATAATGAGTTTGACATTACATTCAGTCAGTAAAAAACTACATATTAAAAGTAAAAGACCAGTGGACAATGAATGTTTTCATTGTTTGCGTTAAAAATTTGCCTTAAATCTGTGAGAGAAAGCACTATTAAATAAGAGTGTACCTTTAAATCTACTTCTAATTCATTTGAAGATATTTATTTTTTGTATCTTTCTAAATCCCTAATGTTTTATTACATATTATTTTATAACCACCAGTTTTAGAAATGATAAATTGCCTAAATTCAGATTTCCCTTGACCCTGTTGAACTGTGGAGAAAAGGATTGTTCTAATCTATTGGAGATTATGATAATAAAATATTTCCCTGTTTTCATATATGAACTCCTAAAAAAAATTGACAAATTGATCTTCTCATTGTTTAGAGAGCAGAGACGAGTTTCTTCCTCTCTCTGCACTTAGAAGTTATACAACATAGAAAGGTGAAGACAATAAAGTTAGAGAAAAGTGGGTTAATAACTGAGAACTAAAAAAGAATTCCTGCTCATTCTCATATATTTTAATGTCTACATAGATGAGGTTTATAGGCTGAGGAATGATCCATTTGTTTATTCACTTTTCAATTGTATAGAATTTGCTAATTGTGGACAGGTGATTATGTAATTTTTTTTAGTTTTTTGTTGTTCTTATTTTGAACTGGAATTCCTGATGTGGCTTTATTAGCAGTAGTGATCCTAGTACAGAATTTGAATAGCTAGACAGTAGTGTTGGATTCTAGGAGGAATTTTAGGAGCAATACTTCCAACATTGGGTTCTCATTGCCCTTGTCTTGCTGTGACCATGCTGATGACATGATATATTAGGCATGCTGAAAAAAGAACCATGATATTGACATATGGGAGGAATATTCTCAGGGGCTGTCTGTCTCAGTGTAGATTATTTACCCTTAAAGCAAAACACACATGGTCCTGGGCTATGCCTGTTAAGCATTTACTGAGTCTAGATGACAAAGGTTACACCCACTGGGAATAAATTTCTAAACTATGTAGCATGACTACATATAAGAAACAGATGAAATACTTTATGTGGCCTTTAGAGTAGATTATACAGTGTTCCATATAGTTGTTAATATATAGTAACCCAGAAAAACACTCCATTGTAAAGAATGAGTTTTCTTTAGAAGGCCATGAAAGAATCCTTTTGGCTTCCTTTTGAGTTAACTAATTTTTTTTCATATTTATTTATTTGTTCTATATATTTTTCCATTCTTACTGACCAAGATGGCAACCATAGATGGACAAAGATATAATAAAAGGCATGGTTTCCCAATTTTCTACCACTGCAAATGTTTCCTAACATTCATTATGAAATTTTCTCATGCAAATGGATGCATCACAGGAGAAGGAGAATTTTTTTTGTAGTATGTGGCCGTTTTTCCTGTTTATGTGACAGGAGGATGCAAATACATTTAGAACTCTTTTTTTTTTTTTAAATTATTTTATTGTTGGTTGTTCAAAACATTACATAGTTCTTAATATACCATATTTCACAGATTGATTCAAGTGGGTTATGAACTCCCATTTTTACCCCGTATACAGATTGCTGTGTCACATCAGTTACATTTCCATTGATTTACAAATTGCCTTTCTAGTGACTGATGTATTCTGCTGTCTATCCCATTCTCCACTGTCCCCCCTCCCCTCCCCTCCCCTCCCCTCCCCTCCTCTCTCTCCATCCCCTCTACTATAAATCGTTTCTTCCACTTATATAATTTTTCTCCTACTCCTCCTTTTCTCTTATATGTAATTGTGTATAACCCTGAGGCTCACCTTCCAATTCCATGCAATTTCCCTTAACTCTCCCTTTCCCTCCCGCTTATCATCCCTGTTTAATGTTAATCTTCTCCAGCTCTTCGTCTCTACCCTGTCCTTGGTTACTCCCCTTATATAAAAGAAGACATTTGGCATTTGTTTTTTAAGGATTGGCTAGCTTCACTTAGCATAATCTGCTCTAATGCCATCCATTTCCCTCCAAATTCTATGATTTTGTCATTTCTTAATGCAGAGTAATACTCCATTGTGTATAAATGCCACATTTTTTTAATCCATTCATCTATTGAAGGGCTTCTAGGTTGGTTCCACAATCTTGCTATTGTGAATTGTGCTGCTATGAACATCGATGTAGCAGTGTCCCTGTAGCATGCTCTTGTTAGGTCTTTAGGGAATAGACCGAGAAGGGGAATAGCTGGGTCAAATGGTGGTTCCATTCCCAGCTTTCCAAGAAATCTCCATATTGCTTTCCAAATTGGCTGCACCATTTTGCAGTCCCACCAACAATGAACAAGTGTACCCATTTCCCTCCATCCACGCCAGCACTTGTTGTTGTTGGACTTCTTAATGGCTGCCAATCTTACTGGAGTGAGATGGTATCTTAGGGTGGTTTTGATTTGCATTTCTCTGACTGCTAGTGATGTTGAGCATTTTTTCATGTACTTGTTGCTTGTTTTTACTTCCAAGCCCTAGTCTTCCTCTTAACTGAATATTTAAAAAAGATTACTTGACATTTTCATTTAAAATAATCTTGCACTACAAATACTAAGGAAACATTCTTGTTCTGCCTCTAAATTGTTTTTTTTTCTTTCCAAAGTACACTTGTTCTTTTTATTCCTTTAAATTCATTTTAATAATTGAAACACTCATTACACAAATACTGTGCCTAGGGGTTGATTATACAAAAAAATGTATAAGACTTAACTTTATCCCAGAGTTGCATTTTTTTTTTTTTTTTTTTTTTTTTTTTTGCAATCTAGGAAATGGGAAGGAGACAGAGAAGTTAACAATTAAGGGTTAAGTACCATAAACAAGAGGTACATAATTGTCTTGTAAAAGACAAAATAATATCTTTCTTTGGAGAAACTCAGGTAAAATCTGAGAGAAGGTGACATTGAGATAAACCTGAGGATAAAAGCTCATTTAGATATGAAACCAGAAGGAGATGGTTAGATGTTAAAGTTACATAATTTAGTTCCTGTGTTGGCTTCTGGCCAGGGAAAAAAGGCACAATTTTGGATTTGTATAGATGACTCTAATTATAATTGAAGAATGCAGATTTATTTCTATTATTTTAAAATGGGAATTCACAATTTTTATCATCAGAAATTATAAATGTATTACATATGGTGAAGCATTATGATTTAGTGGAGGTAGTAAAGGAATGGAAATTGGCAGACTTAAGTGTGGACAAATAAATATTTTTATATATTTACTGACTTGTTTGCATATATAACAATTGGCTATTCATTGTCCTAAAACACAGGTACAACCTTAAATCTCAAAAGATCTTTTGAAGATCTTTTTAACTGTGCATCATTTTCTGGAAGGGAGAAATAGCTCAGTCATACATACATGTAAACTTTCCCTCCTGAGGACAAGGAATGAATTAAAAAGAGACAAGTAAATGTGGCAGTAGTTGAACTAGATCCTCTAGCAGATTCTTGTAAAAGGCAAAATAATATCTTCCTTTGGAGAAACTCTGAAAATCTGAGAAAAGATTGAATGAAATCAATGGTAAGATAGAGAAGAGACAGCATGAAATTAAAGAGTCTTAAGGGGAAAATGTGGCCAAGACAAATTTACTCTGTGTTGTAGAGCCTTGTTTCTTCCAATATTGAGAAATGGGGACTTAAAATAGGAAAATACAAAAACTGAATAACATATTGCACACATTTGAATACCATTTTTACTTTTAATCTGAAAATGATGAATATGAATCTATTGAATATTCACTACCTGTAATGCATTGTATTGGCTATTTTTAAAATATGATTTTTGTTAACATTCACATTAGTTTTTGGGGAAAGTTATCTTCCCCTTTCTTAGAGAAGTTAAGCAATTTTTCATACATTGGTCATCAGTGTCACCAATTTAAATGAGATTTGTCTCTCTCAAATCTTTTCCTAAGTTGCCTTCCTGTTTTTCCCATACCGATTTCATCAGTGCAGAGAAAAGAGTGAACAGCTCAGAAAGCTGAATTTAAGGACAACAGCTGGCCAAAGAGCCAGAGAATCAATAAAAAACTGCAAACAATGAATCATCTCATTCAGAGAAACCATAGTCTGAATTCAGATGATCCTATCTAAATTAAGCTTGAAAAAAAAAAGTAAATTAAGCCTGAATTTTGGTCAGGAAGCTGAAATAATTTATGTTAAGTGACAAATAATAAGTTTTCACTAAGTCTTCAAATACTCATTTGAAACCATGTTCAGGGGATTGTGGGCATTTGTGCCTTTTCTATTAGGAAGGTCTGTAATGAAGATATTTCCTAGATCCAAGCAGAAGGGCAGTTTGAACGGAAGACTTGGAGGTAAGACTATTTGAACTCTTAATTAGCAGATGGGTCCCTTTGAAAAGAAGCTGGAGGGCACCACTGTTTTGTTCTTGAACAGAGGAGAGATTTCTTCCAGGATAATCTATAATTTACAGGATTTAGAGCTGGTTAGATAAACTGAAGGTTATTAGCACCTATGGCAAAGAAAAGAAGGGGCAGTCCTTTTTTTTTTCCTCTTTTATTTGAAATCAGGCATCCTGCCAATCTAGCAGATGGTCAGAGGTACACATTGAAGGTGTTTGTGTATTATGCAGATGTATGGACTGGCTTCTAGGGGCAATGGAAGAAATAGCTTCCCAATGATTGGAAGCTAAGAAATCATTTTTAAAAACACAGACTTAGCTACTCTGGCACCTGAGAATGCTTTGGAGAATTGAGATCAATACAGCACATAAGACAGAGGCCTAATGACATTCATGAGTTAAAAGACAAATTTGGTGGTCAAGCTATGTTTGGGAACAAATGTAGCAACAAATGAGCTCTGCCAAATCCCACGGGTGGACAGTGCAAACTCTATTAGCAATTCATGATTCAGTACCCATGCTATTAAATGAGTCACTGTAAACGAATATTTAAATTTACAAAAAGACACCATAAAATGATAATTTGATACTGAATAAGGGAATGATTATTTTGGCTGAATTAATAATGAATCTACCTAGAGTTTGCCTCTCCACCCAGAGTCTCTGAGTTCCTCACCATTTTATTTTTTGCCCTGGAGCCCCATGTTAGCCACTTCCTTCTGCTTAAGGATCTGATTCTCAGTTATGCTGTAGAGTTTTCCTCTTGGCAGAGCTCTGCTAATCTGAGAACCACAAGAATCTGAGAGAAGAGAAATAGCTTTGGCATGTGTATATTTTGAAGTTGAACAGGCGTAAAAAGTACAACATCAAGAATGGTAAATATCTCTTGATGTTGTCTAGGATGTATAAACACCAAAAATATTTAGAGAATTCATTGTTAGCAGGATTTCTGGGTCAAAATTTAGTGCTTTCATCTAAACATTTTAGGGGAGAGCAGAGACTCATGTTAGGATTTAAGTTTTAAGCATGATTGGACAAAATGTCAATAAATGCAAATGAGTTTTGTAAAACAAGTTTCATGTGAACCAATATATTACTCAGCTCACAGAGATTGGATTTAATTGAAGCTGATCTCATTATACTCTAGGGGATGTAGTCAGAGCTTTGACCTACCTATCTTCAACACCATTATTGGATCCTTTTCAGTATTAATGTTGATCAGCATTTGGGTGTACACGCAGATAAATTTCTACTGTTTATAAACATGCATATAAAAATCCCTAATATTTCAACCTTTACTCTTCAGGAAATCATACTTTTCATATAATGGCCTATAATGACAATTTAAAATGAAATAAACTATCTTCAGACACCAAGGGTGTACAATTTTGTAGCATAGGTAACAATCTCTTCTTCTAATGATTTTCAAACCTGCGCATTCTCAGCTAAGGAATATATTTTATCTGCAGGAGTACAGATTAAAACTGTGGCCCTTATTCTAGCATCATGCTGATGTGATGATGTCCATAAAGCTCAAACATCAGCAGAAAGCTCTGAAAATCCAAGATTTCCAATCATAAGAGTGAATTAAAGATTATTAAAGATTATATATTATAATCATAAAACATATGGATGGGCAAAGATGTTATTTAGCCCTATTAGTTATCACTAATAGTCCAAATGTTCTTTTTGCCAATGAATATGAAATGCCTTTGTTTGTATCACTTTTAAGATAAAATAAGAATTTATTGAATATATGACAGTTATAAATTTGTGTTGATAGTTGCTTAACAAAACTAATAAAATTTAAACAAGGAGTTGGCAAGGTCTATAGCAAATGATTTTTGCTTTACTTTGATGGACCTTTACTATGCTTGGAACTTATTAGAACAAAAGCCACTAAAGCAGATGTGTATGTCTAAGGAGACAAGCACATAAAAGTTATTTGTTCTATTTTGCTCTTGATAAATTATTAAAAGTATTTCATTATTTATGATGAGTACTATTTTCAGCTTTTCTTTCAAGGAGCTTTCTGTGATTCTTCTAATTAAGAATGGTTAACTATATCTGTGTATAAAATTAGCAGCTATAAATTCCCAGTGACCTGGGATAAAAATTGTGTATGCTTTTAATGACAAAATAACAGAAAAAATCAAAAGTAAATTATTAAAGAGGTTGGCCTAACATTATTCTAAAACCAGACCAAAGTGAAAAGATTGGGTCCGATTATTTGAAGTGCAGTGAAACCAACAGACATGACTGTATTCAACTTAAACAAATCTAATTATTTTTGCAATTTCCATATTTAAGTATATATTTTAATTGAACACCAAGAAGGAAAATAGGACAGAAAAGAGAAAATAATGTCCATATACAGGAATGAGCTACTACTACATTCATAAGTAGAAAGAGGACCCTGGTTTTAGGTCAATTTTTGCATTATTGACTGGGGCATGGTAACTCCTAAGAGACAGAGTTCACGTGTACGTGAGAAATCAAGCACATTATCTGCAGTTGAAAGACAGTAATTACTGTAATAAACGAAGGCTGACCTCAGTTTAAACAAATGGATGCTTTTTACTAAGTAAGCAGTTTACAAGCACAAACAGTCCTAGGAATTTTCTAGTGTTCTTCCAACTTTATGAATGCGCATTGACATAAATTGACATAAAACCAGTGAATTTGAATAGACATTCATTATTTCTCTTATAGTGCATTATACCTAGAATTATTTAATATAAATTCCATCATCTTTGTCACATCTGAAGTCTACAAAAAACTGTCCAAGAGGAAAAGTAGAGAATCTACATACATACACACAAACACATGAAAACATTTATATGAAAATTATATGACTAAAATTAACACTTGTAAAAGTGAGGCTAAGGCTTTCCCTCTGACTTTTCTGTTATCAGAGCAAATCCTTTATGGCTTTATCCTAGGCATTTGGCCTCAATTAAAGACAACGAAGGACATGAGTAAATTAAATTGAATTTTAATTTAGCAAATGTTACATTTGATCAGAGATTCCCAAGGGTTAGAAGCTTAAGATGATGTGAGAAGTAGGGAGACTGTGGCCAGAACTCTTTCTGAAGCAGCTTTTCTCCATTTTGCTGGCACATTGGAATCATCCAGTGGAGACTTGAAGACAAAAATACCCATTTTTGCTTATTATCGTTGGGGAGTCTGAATTATTTGGCAGGAACAAGCCCTGGGATATGGAAGCCAGGTCAATTATTTAAAAAGAAGAATGAAAGCAGTGTAGATTTGACTTCATAATTTTGTGGAATTCTAGATTCTCTTAGGAATCTAGAGATTCCTAGACAGGAATTCTGAACTCTTTCATAGTCAAATTATTTGACAGATCATGTAACAGGTAATTAAAAATGTGTTTTAAGTCAGTGCTGGTTAAATTGTGAAACCAAATTAGTAGAAACCACTTTACATAAATTCCTGAAATTATAAATAATTATAAATAAGGATGTACGAGCCCTTGACAATTTATTTTTGAAAGTTGGTACTTACTGATAAGGAAATCCAGTGTTTGTGTTGGATGTTATAGAAGTGTAATTATAATCCTGTATAGATTATCTCTGTTGGTTAGTACCTTCTTATTATTCTTCTTTTTTCATCATTAATGCTATTGAGTTACTGTTTATTGAGTACTTAAGATGTGTTGCTTATTTGTTCAGTGATAGGCTCAAAAGATCTTCTTTAATTCTCACACAACCATATGCATTAGGTGCTATTATCATTCTGAGCACAAAGAGGTTACTTAGCACAAGGCCACCTTTCTAGACTATTTTAATTAATGCAGACAATCCATGTCCTAGATGGAATAGCTGACAGAGATAACCCTGCTCTTTTTCTACCTTAATTGAAAGTCTATTACAAAGCCATGTGAATGGATACCATGGTATTGGTATATAAACTGACATGCAGATCAGTGTGACAGAATAGAGCTTAGAGGCATAACTATTCATGTATGGGAATATGATCTGTAAAATTATCAATGGGACAAACTGCAGATGTTTTTAGTAGATGGCCTGGAGAAACCTATTTATATGAAGGAAAACAAAATGTCCTGCAAGAAGTGACCTTAATGTGTTAAACTTGAGAAGTGAAAGGTGAGCCTGGCAAGTTAATGCAGGGGTGGGAGGGTGGCGGCGGGGTGGGCGGGTGGCGGGGTGGGCGGGTGGCGAGAACTAGGAGACAATTTGTGACTAGTTCAAAAGCAAAATATAATAGAGTGATTTGCATGAAAATGAATGACTTAAATTTAGTACACATGGAGAAGATAATAGGTAAATGACTACAGAGAAAAGATAATTACAATAGTTAAATTTAATAAGGAATTCCTGAAAATCAACAGGAAAACAGCAATGACTATAGAGAAAGATGAACGAAATATATAATCAAGCAACTATGGAAGAGGAATTCCAAATGATCATTGCATACAAAGTGATACCATAACTCGTTAATGACCTGAGAAATGAAAATGATTTGATTTTTTTTTAATCTGTTAAGCTGACAGCTTTATAAGCTAACTGGTGGGAGTGTTGAGTGGTGTTGCCATTCTGGAGTGTAACCTGTCAATTTGGTAAGTCAGATTAGCCTTAGGTGAAAACCAGGAAGTATTCCCAGATTCAATTTGGATTTCATATAGAAATTTTATCTCATGAATTCCGTGCCCATGGTGAGCAGTAATGGAGGAAGGAGACATGCTTTCTAAATGTATATCAATATTGATGTTTTAAAAATATTTATAGGTATGTGTTATTTTTGTACAACTTGGAAACAAGGTTGTGGAAGAAAGAGGAAAGTACATTGAAAAAGGCTCAGTACCTTATGTATGTGCTAGAAAGAGTGCACCCCAAAGCCACATACCACTGGTCTGAAAGATGCCAAGCAATTTCAGCATAGTGCTGATTATGGCCATCAGTTGGTATTCATGGAAAGCCTGCTGAGTATTTGGCTCTGGGAAACATTTATTTTTGTGGGATGGATTGCCCCTTCCAGGTTCTCGGGGTCCCTAGAGATCATAACTAAGATTCTCATTCCTATCTGTCTTATTTCTGTTAAATTTGAAGTAAGATAATGTGTATAAAGTCTTTGGCTATCTTTAAAAATCTAATTAATATGTTAACAAAATTGTTATTCATATAGGAGGATTCCTTGCTTAAAACTAAATAGTTAAAAAAACACTGATAATAACAATTTCTTTTTTAAAAACACAACTTTTCTACTTTAAAAATAAAAAAGATTTTTTTCCATATATATTGAAAGAGCTTGTCTTTGCTTTGCTAGTTAAGAGACTTCTAAAAGCCTATAAGTCAGATTTACCATAATACCATTTATGAGCTCCCTCTGGGAAACATAAAGCTACTATTTTTTATTAGAATATACTAGTGCAGCTCATTTTTATTATTGTTATGTCACTTTCTCAGGTTCATTAAATTAGCAAATTTTTAATGAAAGTTAATTGCTTCAAATTGCTTTCCTTTCAGTATTGACTGAGAAAACAAGACAAATAATTTTATTTTGATAATATGGAACAACCTCTGAACTATAGAAATAACTGGATTTCTTATCTGAACTATAGAAATAACTGGATTTTGTTTATCATTTTACTCATGCATTCAAGCCCCAAACTGACTATGTTTAGTATGTTCATTGTATTAATGATGAATTATTTTTGCAAAGACCTCAAGTCTTAAGCAAGTGCTAAATTGTAAACTCACATTCAATTTTTAATAGTGTACTTTTAGTACTGGTATGAATAACAGAATGCTATTAAAAATTTCATGTATTCAACGAAGAAAAATTAGGTCATAAATAACATGCATATTTTAAAAAAACAATCTAATTTAATATATATGTATACAATGAAAACCAAGAATGATTAAGAAAATGTAATTATTCTCATGTTCATTATCTGGGTGCCCAAAATAGTGAGGTTGCTCAACTAAGATAATGTTTTTATAATAGGAATCTATTCACTAACAGAGTCACAGTTATAAATATATTCCCCTCAAATGTATCTCTCCACTAACATCTAGCATCTGTACCCACTCAATGAGTCAGTCTTTGTAGTTAGGCCTCAGCTAATCCAATAATCTGAAGCCAATATAAAACATATCTTTGGTAAGTTAAAACTGCAAACCTTACCACAAATGTACAATTTTGCAAAAGATTTTCCTATAAAACTACTGGAGAACTGCTTCCCTTTCACATATACAAACACTGACAGAGGAGACTTTTTAGATGAATTAAAGTTTGGTGATAAATAAATCCATAAGTATGACAAGATGTGTTATGCACAAAAAATATTTGAGTAGGTTTTATACATATGACTCTTTTGTGATAATGCTGGCATCATATGTGAAGCAATTAATTTCATGCCCTATAACTACATACGACTTATCAAATAAATTGTGTTCAAGAATAAATGCTCAATTCATTTTAAGAGTTGGCACAGATTTGCAAAAACAAAATATATTTCATTGAACACAACAGAAATTACTTTTTTCCAAGCTACAGTTGCAATAAAGAAATCAAATCCTACTTTCTGCATGTGTGAATTCTCAAGTGAACTTTCTTCTTATGACTGTAGGTGAGTAATGAGAACTGCTTGCATATTAAAATGTTAGGTGCTAATGGTCTTATTTTATTTTATGCTTTTCTTTATTTTCTAAATTACCTTCATGGGGAGTGATTACTTAGGCAATCAATAAAACTCTCATTGTAAGTAGTTTTTAGAAATTGGTTGATATTTTTGGATTGCTTAAGTGGCTTGTTAATAGACATTCCTAGTATTCTGAAAAGTTTTAAATATTAGTTCTCATTTATATTATCGTCTGGATGAAATAAGGTAAGACAATTTTAAAATCAAAGAAAATTTGCACTTGAATGTGACAGAACAAAATTGTATCAGTTGTAGTAGAATACAGGTATTCAGTACAAAAGGCAGAATAACATTTCTGATAAAATAATCAAGTGATTTTTTTTACTCTATGTTAGAATGCCATCTCAAACAAAATTACACCATATGAAAACCTTTTATTTAATGTTCTGTTTAAGTAATCTCTAACATTTTGGTTTTTTTTTTGATTAGTTGATTAATTCTGACAGTTGCCTGCAACACAAACTTAAGTGAATATTGATTTTGATCAATTATATTTTCCTCTTTGATACATAGAAAATACTCCAAGATTCATCTACATAAATGTTTAACTTATGTAAGACAGTAGGAACAACAAGAAAATCATAGCTACTTGTATAAAAAATGCTCTTGTGTTTTTGAAAGTGGCTTTAATTTAACCTTTTTTCTTAGCATTTCATTTACATACCTATCTAGTCACTTTTAGACCTTTATAACAAAATCTTAATGCCCATTCAACTACTTTTACAAAGTTAACATGCTCATAATTATATTTTCATTTGAATTAAGTTCTAGAGAAATTTGTTAGACTAAAATAAAACTGCAATAATAGAATTTGCTTTCAGGAGTTTCTCATTACTTCATTTTTAGCTCAAAGGCCACCATTATCTAGTTATGAGTGTAACTCTGCATTTCTCTGCACAACTACTGACATTAATGGAAATTTAAGATAGAAGCAGATGTAGGAAAACCAGGTTAAAGCCTAAAAGAAACTACATGTACATTAATGACTGGGATGAATAAGAATGTCCATCTCTGGTTATTTCAGAGTAATGTCCTGATTAAATTATCGACTGAATACTCTGACAGATTCTCTTCAGAACATTTTCAATAATAAGGATTTCTGTGGCAAATCCCTATTCTAGAGATGGTAATTTAGCTTTGTACAGTTCTTTGTAAAAGGATTTTGTGTCTCTGCCAGACCAGTTCTTTTAAAATTGAAAACATTTAAATTGCATTTGAATAGAGATAAAGAACTAGCATATTTACTCATAAAATACAATGCTGTATATATTTTGAAGCATAAATTGAATGATATAGTATTTTATACAATTCTTCATATTCTTCATGCTAAGGTTTATCATGGGTCTCTTTTTTTTAGTAAAAAAATCAGGTATGGTCAATTGTTTCTGAACTAGATTTTGAAAAACTGGGTCATGTCTGACTAAATAGACATTTAAATTCAACCACATCAAAAGAACAAGTATTAAGATTTAGGTCTTAGACAAAAATCCTTTTTTTTTTCTTTTGGTTTTAATATATCTGTGTTGATGTAGAATACTTTTAGGTACAGTTACATTTCTGTTTTAAAATGCAGATGCTAGCATAATACATGACATAGAAGATATGCTGTGTTACATAATGGAATCTGGTAAAACTGCAATAATTCTTAAGAATTGATGCTAATTTCTTAAAACTCTTTAAAGACAAGCTATGAAACATTTCAACTATACAGAAGCTACATAAATATAATTGACATTCATTTGTACACCACATAAACAATTATTAAATTTTTGCCATATTTATATCATATACTCTTTTAAATGGAAAATAAGTATAGATATTGCTATGGCTGTTTCGTAATCCTTTGTACTCCTATGTTTCCAGAGATGGCTAACATCTTGAAGCTGATATAAATAATTCCCATGCATGCTTTCACATCTTAAATATATATGCATGGTTCTCTTATTTGTAAAATTAAAGTTTTATACTTAAGAAATTAATATATCATTTTTCATTTTAAAAATTTTATGAGAACTAACTGAATAGCAGTACAATTAAAATCGACTGTGCTGCTGCTGCGACTTCAATCTTTAAAATTGATTGGGGGGAATAAAAAGCCCTTTATGTAAGAGTTGTTATGAAGTGTTCCATTTTTTTCCCCTGACCTTTGTTTCCCACTTGTATAATCATTTATACTGAAATTCATTAGTCGGTTCCTGAGAAGAAGTACTAAAGGCTATATAGGTAGCCATGGGTTAATTGGATAACTGTGGTGATTTGAAAGCGAGTACATGCTGACTTTGCAATTATTAATAATACATGAAGCTTACTACAGATAACCCCTACCTTGCTATGGGAATCAAATGAGAATAGAGGCTACATTCCCTGAATCTGACAGTGTGTCAAATCTAGAAAATTACTTTAATTTCTCTCTGACTCAGTTTCCCCATGGGCAAAATGGAAATAATAAAACCCACCTTGCCAAGCTGTTATAAGGATTACACAAGATGATGCCAAATAGCCAGTGTTACATGACTATTAGGTGTAAATTAGTCCAGTGAATGTGAACTGGGTACATATTAAGCTCTCTGAAATAATAAAATTACTACTTCACATTGACTAACTACAAATCCTCAAAGAATTTTCATTTTTATATTGCCTCTTGATATGAGTGAGTGAAATATGATTGCTTCTTTGGTGAGCTATTTTAACGTATATTATACTATGAGTTTTGGGGGTTTTTTTTAGGTCTATTTTTTCTTCTCCTTCCAGTGATTTTATAAGCACCCAATTTACTGTGTCAACTCCTTTCTTTTAAAATTTATTTTAAACTGATACATAAAAGCATTGTCTTACATATCAATGGGACACCAGGAATCTTTCCAGTACATTTAAACCTCATACAGCAAATCAGGTTTACCAGAGGGATCTCCTTCAGCTGATCACATATTGTCATGGTAAAGACATTCAGAATCCTTTTTCCAGCTTTTTGAAATACAGAGTCTGTAACTGATATCTAGTCTTTCTCTTATAGAAATGTCTGGAGTAATTATTGGTTCCTTCAACTCTACCTTCTCTGATAAAAGATTTTGGGAACAGGAGCCCAACATGCAGCAGATGGTAGTTGTTCGTTGGTCACAGAACCTCAAGGAAGAGAACCTGGGATTTGTTATCTCACCTGCTTGATTTGAAGAGAGTGAAATCTGAATGCAAATTTCATAAAGAGGTCCTGGGAAGTGCCATGACAGTGCTCTGATGTATCATCTGTCCTTGTCTGTAATGAAGTGTCAATTGAGTCAAAACCTAAGCAGACTCCTTGGTTCCTGCAACAGGCTATTTTGACACAAACAAGGCAAGCAAATTGTATGGGAATGGGTTACCTGCTTCTGATGGTTTTAAATTATTTACAGAATTGATTCTTCTATGTTTTAAATTTTTGGCCAGGCATGATCAGGGGCACAGAGAACCTCTTTTGTCTTATAGCCAGGGCCAAAGCAGCTGAAAATCTGACTCAGCACTGCTATTGGGTCTGCTGGATTATAATATAAAATAACTTTACAGCTGGACCAGGTCTCTTATATGAAAGTTTAGAGCACTGAATGGGGGAACATGCAGGACTCTGAAAACTGAAAAGGAATCTTGCTAGTGAGATCAGATAAATTAGGACAACCATTTCCTCTGCATCCCCATTCTCACTGATTCTCCCTTGACAGAAGGAAGAGTCCGTTCTTCCCCCGGTATGGAACTAAACTTGCTTTGCTTGGATACCTGGGGAAAGTCATCATTTTAAAAAATAGCTATCTACTCCAGAGCACCTCATTACCTCTAGAGCAAAGATCAGATTCAATCCCCAACATGTCACAGCAGTGACACCCAACCTGAGAAGTCTTCCTAGATTTTGCTAATTTATATCAACAATATCAGAAACTTGGAGAATATAAACTGTATATTATTCTAAATATACTATACCAGAAAAGAAGGAAAATGTTTTTTACATGACTAAATTTATTTAACAGAGACTTGAATGTGATGGCTAGTTAGAACAGTGGGAAATGGTTCTAGCTATGTGCTTTGTATCTACTGAAACTTAGACTCAGGAGATATTTTGAGTAAATAAAGTTTAGATGCCAGAAATTGTTCGGCATAACAAAAAGGGAAGAATTCACGTGGTTATTAAGTACCTGACATATGGTAATTTCAAATCAAGACCATTTTAAGTGTAAAATAATGCAAGAAGAGAGAGTAAAGTATCGCAATAATACATTTTGTTATTGATTACATGTTGTAATAATAATATCTTGGATAAATTGGGTTTAACAAATAAAAGTTTTGAGAACAACTTTACTTGATTCTTTTTACTTTGTCTTAAAATAGGTCCTCTAAAAATTTAAAATTACACATGTGGCTTACATCTGTGGCATTACATTTCTACTGGGCAGGGCTGATATAGAAGGATGGAAACACTTGAGTGCATGTGTCATTCGTGATGTTTTTAACCCATCCTCCAACTCTGTCTCCTGAAGGAGTCCAGAAAACATTCCCTTCAAAAAGGCATTTGGGACCACGTATACCCCGACAAGTGTCTCTGTAACTTCAGAAATCTCTGTAATGTTTGTTTTCCATAAGCATGAAGTTAGGAACCTCTGTCCCTAAGATTAGTCCCTGATTTCATTGTGAGTCATAGGTCATGGAGTGGTCACTGGAGTGGTCAAGGCCAAATTGAAGCATTTATTTTAAGGACAAAGTGACCATGGTTTTTATAATATTTAATAGACTCCCAAATATATTTTGTGTGAGTAAATGATTATGAATACCTATGAGGAAAATAGCTCTGACTTTCCATGATCCAATAAAATCTTAAATAAAAAAAATAAACTCGTGGAATGCTCAGACATGAGTTATGTATTGGAAGTCACAGTCCTTCACCTGATTGCCAGCTGATGAGCCCCTGACCAATACACAGACATGGAGAAGACTATAGCTTGAAGTGTGGTTCCCTTTCAGGAATTTTCTTTCTAGGCCTTGCTAAAGGAATCTAATTGATCAGGATATCCAATTTGAAGAAAGGGAAAAAGACTATTGATATTGTCAATACCTAGACATCTAGTACACTACTGTGTTCCTTCAGTGGAACATAGAGTTTTATGTAAGAACATCTGCCACTGTGCCTGGAAATCCATCTTGTGACCCTCTTGCCAATTCTTGAACACCTACATCTTCAATCAACAATTAGTACAGCACATTGTTTACTGCCCCACTTTTTGTGATAGGAAGTCTTTAGAATTTCTACATGAAATAAAACTAATGTATTATATTTCTGTGAAAATATGAGCCAATTATCAGATATACAATGTGAATTTATTCTTAGCTTATTAAACTTACCTGTTGGTCTTTTAGGAGAGAAGAGATAGATTGCAAAGAATGACAATAATCACTGCTTACAAAATCAATTGGGAATTTAAACATTAAACATTCTTTTAGATATTATTTCTTCTATGAGAAGATCAACAGAGATACTGGCATATTAAATGTAGCTGCTATTCTGGCAAACGCATCTTCTCTCAACAGAAATGAACAGCTGGGTACAGTGGTTCAGGAGGCTGAAGCAGGAGATTGCAAGTTCAAGGCCAGGCCCTTAAGCAACTTAGTAATACCTTGTCTCAAAATAAAAAACAAAATGGGCTGGTAATTTAGCTCAGTGTTTAAGTGCCCCTTCGTTAAATCTCTATTACCCCTCCCCATTCCACCACCACCACCCCTACTAATACTAACAATAATATTGAGTAAATGAATAATACTAGAACTATTTTTCTTTCACAATTGTAATTCATACTTACTCTCTGACCAAAGGGCTATGCAAGCTCTCGTCCCTTCTTTATTCCTCTGAGATTCCCATCATCTGCCTATCCTAAGCTATTATCCTATGTGGATAAAATCATGCTCACAGATCTTGGTGAGCAGTAAGTGGCTTTTGAAGGCATAAGTGTTTCAAAAAATAAGGGATAAATCCCACAAAATTTAGAATATCTCTGAATTTTGAGGAATCTAGTCATGTCAAGATATTTTCTTCTGTGTGAAAGATAGTGGCTCCTCCTTGACCCACATTTTTCAGTAAATATATTCATTATTAATTACCTTTGGATTTTGTAGGAAATATAAACCTCATTAGATGAGTTCTTCCTTTCTTTACTGACGGTAATGCTGTCATTTTTTAGTGTGACCCAGAGTGAGAGAAGGCTGTCTTAATATTGTAGTCTGTAGCATAGAGGAGCTCTGCTATTTAGGCAGTATCCTTCAGGAAACTGAATTGCCCCATGCTGGGCTATGGTATCATGCTTCTGACAAGTTGTGATAGGAGAACTGCTGCATAGATCCCTAATCGTTTTTTAAAAAAGCAATGGTCTCTTTACAAAATTGTTTTCTTTTGAAATTCTGCTCTTTTTGCAACTTGGGACTAGAAATAATTGAAGCTCTCATCAAGGAAATCTTAATTCTCCCCAAGTCATGCAAACATCATTAATTGGGAAATGTTTGACCCTTTAAGTTAAAGTTAGGTATGCACAGAAGCATGACAGTCTTAATTAGAATTTGTATAGGCAAAACAAGATCAGGCTCAAATGACAAAAATGTCATATGAAGGTCAATGGAAAAAGTAAATCCCTACTATGCGAAGAACTCTGAGTGGTACAACTGGTTATCTGCTTCACCTGGAAGGATCTATATTGATTTAGGAATAGTGGCTAAAGGGCTGGATAGGTATTCAGGGTGTGGGAAAGAGACTTCGAAGAATTCATGAAAAGAAAATCTGGACAAGAGGTACAAGATGGACCCTTTGAGATAATTTCAAAATATAAGTGTATTAGTGTCATGTGTTAACACACAGGAACTTACATTGTAGAATTTTACAAAAGAGATGGCAATAATGACTTAGACATCATTCAGTTTCTTCCTTCACCATCCCCTGCTTATGTAACTCGAACACAAGTGCTGTGTTCTTGGTAGTAGGGATGTAGATTATGTATTGGATTAATGACATAGTAATAGCTTTAAAATACCTGAATGGCTACCCATGCTATTGAGAATCGAATCTACCCATAACACATAGCACATGGTATTCCTCCAGTCACCTTGGATAATTACATGGAACTCTTTCATCTTGGTGGAGGGAGAAGAGATTTCTCTGCTCATGAGAACAGATGTTCTGTGAATGAATGTTCTTTCCTTCCCCACCTTACTTTTGCAAGACCCTACCATCTGTGCATTTGTTAAGTACTCCATTGAATATCAGGTTGTCATACACAGCATTGTTTCTGGACCAATTATTTTTTTTCAGCAAGTAATGGAAGTAAAAGACTTAATATAGGCTGCTGTGGAATGACCAACTGAATATTCAGTGTATTCAGTTATGCCACTGTCTAGGTGCAGTAAGGCTAAGTTAATGTTCTGAGTCAATGACAAACATCTGGTATTATACATTGCTAGTCTTGTAGTGATTTATGCTGTTCACCAAATATTTCTAATTCTCCCTCCTCCAAGAGCCTTAGTACTTCCTCACTCTGTTGAAGTTAGGAATGTCTATACAACTTATAGATAAAAGAACAGAAGTTACTTATGTGCAGAAGTCTTTAAAGCAGATTTATGACTATTTCTCTTGCTGCTGTAATCATGGAAGACTGTGGCAAGAATGTGTACCTCTTAGCTTCAGGAGTCTGAGTGACTCAGAAAATAAAAAGAACTACGAATATAAAGTGTCCCTGGGTTCAATCCTCAGTACCAAAAGTAAAACAATAAAACAAACAAATAAATAAATAAAATTAGAGATTAAAAAGGGTTAGTCAATTCTCTTTTAGGTTTCAAGAAAAAATCAGTGTTCTGCCAAATATTAGTTTTTTTTTTTTATGAACTGGAAAACTAAAATAAAAAAGGAAGAGGACAGTTTGTATCAGATTATATAAGAATCTAAAGAAATGCAGAGACTAGACATTACCCATGGCTGTGTACAGACTGGAAGGTTAGCAACACTGCTGATACTTGCTGTTTAGCACCCTTTAAGCCTGGTATGTCTCTCTAGGTGAGAGGAAGTCATTTCCAAAGCCAGGACTCTGCAGTCAAAATGAAGAATATTTCAGCTAAAATATTAATATCCTTGCCTAAATTTTGGGGTAAATAAAGATTCTTACTGAATTATCCAAAAACATGGCCAAGTATTTGACTGTAGTTGCTATAATGCAAGCATAATATGTTACTGAATTTTCTTAACATTTCTTAACAAACCTTTTAATCTGAATTCCGTATCTGTATAGGTATTGTATCTCAAGGTTATTAGCATAATGAATGCCTGCATACTTTGTTTCTGAAGATGTTTACTTACCTACATATTCCTAAAATTTGTAACTTTTGGATATATTTCAAAAATTGAAAGTTGTCTTTCAAAAGTTCAAATAAAACTATTCATCATTAGTAATTATGCACAGTTTTCCTATCAAAATCAAGATTTTGCCATTTTATTTAAGCTCAGACTCTGTGCTTATCCTTCTCCCTGCTACAGAATTACAAAATGTTCAACTGCCAAGTTTTCAACACTGAAAATATTATTCAATGCTAGTTATAAATTTATAAATATAAACATATATGTTTATTTGTTTACCTCTGGTTTGAAATGATTTTAATCTCCAAAATGATCAGGAAAAACTAGACTTACAACTAATGTTAATGAATGTGAGAACAGTACATAATTTACTTTAAAATTAAGAAGTAATTATGATAAACTGCTTTAGACTGTGCTTCATAGAACACTATTGTTTTTGGAGTTTAATTACTTGTTTTTGCAGTGCTATGGATGGAACCCAGGGCCTCAGGCATGCTAGGCAAGAGCTGTATCACTGAGCCACATCGCAAGCCCTTTATCTTCTCATGCTCAAGTTAGTTGCAGTGTCTGTGTCCTGTGCCTTGCAGGCTTCAGGAAGACAGGCATGTCTAATAACTATGGTCAGTTATTCTGAAAATGAAACCATTTTCCACATGAACTTAACCCTTGATCTTATTCTTTGTCTCACTTGCCCACTATCATATTTTCAGAGAATTGACAGAACTGCTTAATAATTGAGGTCATCCCCCCAAAATCACAAATTTGAAAGCATTATAACTGTGAAAAAAAAAAGTTTCTTTCCCTGCACTATCGGAAGACTAATCCAAGAGGTTAAATTTATATAAGATGGTGATTTTATTCCTGTTATGTATCTAGAGCAAACAGAGATGGTTTGATTTTTCATCGTTTAACAAATATTTATTAATTTTCTATTATAAATTAATGATCCACAAGCATGGGTAGAGCAAGCTAATGATAAAGCCACCAGATTTGGTTAACCAAAAAAGACCAAGGTTTTGATCTTAATAGATTTTATGTTATATGTCTCCACGTGCCTAGAATAATTCTCAACCCAGAATTGTTAAGTACTTAATATGTGAAATTTTAAGTATATGAATAAAATAACTATCCATATATTTTATAATGAGTAGGAGAGGGGTTTTATATGAACTTGTAAATTAGTACAGTATTTTCTAGAGCCAAATAAAATGTATTTAAAATATGGAAACATTAAAATATACTGATTATTCTATTTTATTCTGTAATTTATTTTCCTGTGTTCTAATTTTTTTTCCATTTTGTGAGATATTTTAAGGCAAAAAATGACATTAAAATTTGGATCTGGGATACCTGATTCTAATTATTATTATTTATTTTTTGCTAAATGTCTTAATTAAATTGTGATAACTTTAAAGGTCTCAGTTTCCTCACCTTAAAATCATGAATTTTGAGGAGATTTGTAATACTTTATCCACATATTAGAAGTTGCAGAGGAATAGTAGAAAAGCAGTTGACTCAGAAAAATTAACTTAAAATCTGTTTTTATGGGAAACTCATGAAGGCTCTTTGGACATCATAGTTTAAGAAAGACCTCTCAAAAGTTTAACATGATAAATACAAAAATTGCTAAAACTACTGGTGGACAATAAATATAAAGAATATTTCTTTGAAAACTGGAAAAAATTATAAATTGGGGGGGGAATAGAAGAGACTTAATGGATTAATCTATTTTTCTTTTTTTTTTTTCTTTTTTGGTAGTGGGGATTGAACCTTGGGCCTTGCACATGTAAGGCAATTGTTTTAGCACTGAACTACCTCCTCAGCCTTAAAAGATCAATCTAACAGCTCCACTGTCTGGCTAACAGCCATTACAAAGGGGAACAGAACATATAAAAATTTTAAAAGTTATAAAGCTAATTTGAGAAAACTTCCCATAACTGAAGTAAATAGTGTTCCATGAAGCAGCCTATCTAGGGCCCAGAATAACCAAAGAAAACAAATAAAAAACAAAACAAAACAAAACAAACAAACAAACAAAAAACAAAAAACAAACAAACCTGGGCAAACCATCCATCACAGAGTACATCCTTGTAAAACTCCTTTGCTTTTGATGTTTTCAAAATGTTACCAGGATGTACTCTTTGGAGAGTAGGCTTTTGTTAATAAAGGGAAAACTAGGAAGGAAGAAAAAAATGAGATGCAGGAAATAGATCCAATATAAAAGAGTAACATAAGGAATCTCAGGTCTAAAGAGAAGCCAGTCAGTTTGGAATAAAACTGTGGCTGGTTTTATGAAGATGTCAGAGAAAAATCTCAGATTAATGTTACATGGGATAAGAGAAAAAATCTAGTAAGTTTAAAAATTGCAATTATGAATTCCATTAAGAATGTAGGGAAACAGAAAGCATCAATGCAATCATCACTTAATAGTTACTCATTAAGTTCCAAAATATGGTTTTGGGATTGTGATTTGTATTCATATGGGCAAACATAATAATTTGCCAAGGATACATTTTTTTTCCTTTATAAGATGATAATGTTTTTTCTTCTAAACAGAATTATGAGCAAACTCTATGTGGAGGTAATGTTGGTGGCTTGGAAGCCTGCAACAATCCCATTTGAAATTACTGACATTCTGAAGCTAGATTTTACTTGAAGTGATAATGACATAACTGATAATTTTTAGTTTGAAGATTTAAAAATGTGCATTTAGCTTTTCTTACAACATGCTTCTGTAAGTGCAGGAAGTTAATCAGTAAAACAGACCTATGGAGATGGGGGACATTATCTTAGTTTCAGTATGTTGAAATGAGGACAGAGAATATAATTGGGACATCACAAATCAAATTTACACACATGTTTTGATATGGAGAAAAATGGATAAGTTAGATTTCTTTCCTACTTACTGCTCTCTAAAAAGATTGAGATTGTTCCTAGGATATTATTATCTCCTACTTATTCTCTGAATGTTTCCTTACTGATAAACTTGTGTGATTGACTAAAAATTTCACATGTATATGTAAATCTCATATGGATTATGTGTGTATTTCAGAAATTTTATCTGTAAAAAATATATATGAACTTCCAGTAGTCAATAAACAATGTGCTCTTTCCAGAGATTCTTTTAAAAAATCATTGATTATCACATATTCAACCTCTTTGGGCTGTGTGTCTGACCTCATAAAGTGCTGATTTGAAACCCCATCTTACTTGTTCCTGTGACAAAGGCTATACTCTGTGAACTGTTAAATAACCCCCAATATTTATGCCATGCTTGGTTAAACAGGAAATGGGCTATTTCATGATAAATAATGCACAAGTCCCCTTTAATAACACACCACAGTGCCACCTTAGAAATCACTTTGCATTTATTGATTAGTAAGAGTGAAAAATATTTTAAACCCTTATATGGCTTTATAGCATGGTATCTAGAGATAATAAAGAGAAAAGGAATCAATACATGTCTCTTCCTCGAAATTCCATATTACCATCTTTTCTTAAGTGTCTCAGTTAAATCATTTGTACAATTTAGATAAGCATGGTATACTGTATAAGCAGCAACTATTACGAGATATTATCATTTGTCAACTAGATCATTAATAAAAACATAAATGCATGTGTATGACATGGATTCTAGGATGGGTCCATTTGATAGTGATAGTCCCAAAAGGTTTCAGTATCAGAGCAGGTGTTATAGTCTAGCTTGCTGTGGAAATTATACACGTTTTAGTGTTTGAAAAAACAAAAAGAATGGAAATTTTAGTCACATATGATTTCATTTGGAGAGTTGTGTCATGCTCTCCCAAAAATGTTTTCCAGAATTGTGCAGATTCTAAATTTTAAAAAATGTGTCATGCTCTCCCAAAAATGTTTTCCAGAATTGTGCAGATTCTAAATTTTAAAAAATGTGTATATAAGAATATATATTATGCACATAATATTTATATACACTTTTATACATGTAGTGATATAATGTTAGAGGAAGGGAGAATTACTATAATCTAGGTGTGCTGATATATAGATGACTTACATTAAATATGTAGAAATGTTCCTGAACATATATAGGCCATCTTGCTTCCCTCTGAACTGTATTTTCTCTAGCATATTCTATCAGCTCAATTATCTGAGAACCTAATAAAGGGAATCCACACACACACACACACACACACACACACACACACACACATATCCCACATGCACAAATACACACAAAAGGAAAGGAAATCTGTAGGCTATTTCAAGTAATACTTTGAACTATTACTTCAACTTTGGAGCCAACTGAAAGCTTTATAATGGTTATCAAGGAGTCAAAATATCTTTCTACTTGGTTTTCTTATTGCCCATGGAAGTTTTAATTGGTTAAAAAATTCTCCATGTTCAAATAAAAGAGATGAAATGGAGTATTTAATTCACAGAGTAGAAAAAAGGTTTCTGAAAAATCAAGAATTTGCTGAAACAAAATATCAGAGTAAACTTTTCTTAATACTAGATAATTAAAAATGGTCTCAGGAACAAGATTATTCAGACTATTTTCCAATCACTTTTCAATGAAGTAGGTTGCTTTAATTAAGTTCCCTTGTAGAATACAAAGATAACTTTATAAGTTTATTGCCTCACATTAATTAATCTAATGATATGTTTAATAGCAGAAATCTGAATACTGTTTAACCCAAGGGAGAAAAAATGAATAGAAATGAAAAAAAATTTTAAAGACAACATTTGGTCTTTAATGCATTACTACTTAAGTTCTCTTAATTCAATGCTCCAACATGACTTATGCTTTGGTTGTATATAATTTTCAGGAAAATCTACAAAAGACAAAAAAAACCCATGAGTGTCTCTAAACAATGCAGTTTGTTAGAGAGGGTGAGCACAGGAAACAGAACCAACATGCATTGGCAAATGAGGATACCCTAGGAAAAAACAATACCTTGGAGTCCTCCTTTTGTAAACATGAACTTCTTTGGTACAAATGGTCTTAAGGATGATATTAACTTTTTCTAGCTAAGTTTCTGGAAAAGTATCATATAACTTGCTCATCATCTCATTCCAATAAACTTTGATTTGAAAGATGAGTGAAAACTGAGAATGGGCTATGTACAGAAGTTTAGAAATATAATAAGTATTAAAGTTGTTTATCAAGGTAGTATTAATTGTAGTACTTATTCCTGGTGTTTAAAACTCAAAATTGGAGAAAAATTGAAGAGTAATATTTCTGTGAAAACAGTAAGGATGCTTCTAGAGTGAAGTATTAGCTAATTATTTTATACCAAAGTGAAATGTGTCCACTGTTTGTACAATTGTAATGACAGGGAAGAGGTTTCCATTATGTGTCACTCCAACTACCCCATCTCACACACACATAACCTATCCATATCCTACACCCTGGCAAAATCTATGGACAATGGTGTTAACAAGGACTAATGAAAAGGTCATAATAAATAGCTGCTATTACACAAGCCCACTATCACATCATGATCTGGTTCAATGGATTTTAAGTGCTGTCTTTTATTCTTTATCCTTACCTAAAGTTTTAATGAAATGAACTCTGAGTTAGATGTGTAACCTCTGCAAATGTATTTAGAACTAGACTTAGAAATTCTGCAGGAAACATTGACAAATTCCAGGCAGATCATTCTTAGACATTTATATATAAATCATTTCCAAGGCATTCAATGAATTTCTTACTTTGATGCTAGTATACACATGCATCTTCTTCAGAAGTGGTTGATGGATAACAATGAGTCATGCAAACAATATCCTGAGATATAAGCTGGTAATTATAAATTGCATCATTCTTAGTATGAGTTTACTTTCTGTTGCTTGTAAGTCTACAAGTATAACAGAAAAAAATGAAGATAATTTTAAAACCAATAACTTGAAGCTAGTCTTTTATTTCTTTCTGATAGCAGTTTAGTCAAAATATTAAATCTCTAAAAAATTATTCTTCTAAATACGTAATTAATGTTAAGGTTTCAGGTTGATAAACTTCCTTTTATATTCAAAATAGACAAACAATGCAAATTATCCTTCTAAAATAGGTAATTAATATCAAAGTTTCAGATTGATAAACTTCCTTTCAGATTCAAAATAGGCAAACAATGCAGTTTTCCTGTTAAATTTCTGTTCCCCAAAGTATTTACTTTTCAAATAAGAACTCCCAGCTATAGAAAGAAGTCTGGAAAACGAGGAAAAGAAGTTGTGGTTGTTAGCTGGAAAGAGGGAGGATTAACTAATTTTACACAGGTGGTTGATGATTGATGGAGGTGGAGGCATTTCAGAAGGAAGTTAGTAATGGGGAAAGAGACACTCTACCTGTGTAGCCCAGCGAATTGTCATCGTTATCAGAGGTGGGGATTGGCGTCCCGTGGTCGTTCCCCCTCTCTAGGTCTTCAGGGTCTGTCGGAAACAACACCAGAGCTGCTGATGGGGTCACAGTAGTAACAGTAGTTGCCATTTCGATCACAGCATGTCCAGACACAAGTAAATCCACATGTGACAGAAAAACACACAAGGACAACACACAGCACACTTCATCCTCGCCCCTCCTACGGCACACTAAGCCCTGGGAAGGTCTCAGCATCATGGTTTACAGTTTCTACTTCTTCCCCTTAATTTCCCTAATTCTCTGCTCTGCCTGCACCTTTGCTGCACTTCAAAGCAGGCAAAGGGCCCGACTGCCCTCTGTGAGGCCGCCAGCAGGACTGAGCGAGCATATGGAGGAGGGAGAGGGCAGGGTGGCTGAATGCTAGCATTGCTAATTTTCTACCTTATTGTTAATCAAAGCTATTGACTGTGATCACTCCCCATCATCGCTTCATCTCCTGGCAATTACAGACTCCAGGGACTGTACCTCATATGAGAGGGGGAGAGAGGGGAGAAAAATAGGGTCTTCTCAAGGAAGGGGGAGGATGGTAAAAATGTCCTACTTTTTCTGAGAAACAGTGAAGAAAGTGATGTGACCTCACATCTTTCAAACAGCAACTTCCCATCTAAAGGGCTGAAAAAAAAAATGGACTGAATTGAATGCAAGAATAAAACAGCATCTCACTTAGTATATTGTGCTTTGAATATTTAGAAGCATTCCAAATTCCTTGAGATTCTAGGTTACAAGCTTCCACGTAAGCATTTTCCTTCATCTTATTTTTCTCAGGTCAAAAATGCTTTTTGTTAAACATTTGAAGTTGCACATCTGTTTTCCTATGTAGGATTTTTGAGACGAGGCTAAGCACAGCCCTCAAGTTCAATATAAGAAAGCTGAGGTGCAGCAGATGTATGTTTACAGTAGCCCAGTGACCCCACTGCTAAATTTTGCTTGTGTTCAATCACTGTATGTGTCATACCTATGTGTGTTAGATAAATATGAGTAGTATCTATGGCTCCACTGCTGATAAGCAGACCACAGACACAATAAAAACCAAGTGTGTACCTCCTAAATTGAATAACAGAAGAGTCATAGGTCACTCAAGTTGTAATGTTCTGCAGGCTTTTTATCACCTTAAACAGCCATCTACAGAGGCTTTCTCTGTCTGAGCAGGAAGGAAGCACAGCTGTTTACTGGAGAAGAAAGCTTGTCACTTATGAATGAGGCAGTGAGGACCTGCAGGTACTGTCCCTCTAGGAGCATCACAGGCATCATTAATTTTGTGTCTCTGCTTGTTTTTAGCTAGGTCGACACATTTTGTCTCAGACACTGTTATTCAGGAGTGATTTAGGAATTTTTAAAAGGACATTTAAACCTGAGTCTGTCTGTGTTTGTGAGGTTTGCATGTAGCATATGCATCTAATCTCCGTGTCCTCCCTCCTCCCTACCCCAAGTGTCATAATAAAACTGATGTGGATAAAGTGTGTGGGAGGGGAGGCCCGCGATCTGTGCAGACAAAAGGGGAAAAAAATGCCCATCCTTGCTTTATTTATCCTTGCCTCTCCACTGATGGCTTTGTCATGTTTACCCTTAAAATCGACTTTGGAACTGGCAAGGCAGTGCAGGTGTCCGCTCTCCGGCTAGCCTGATCACTTATCCTATGTAAGTTGCTTAGGTCAGAGTTTTAAGTTGTGTCCATTAGAGGGAGTGGGAAGCTGGCCTTTTTTGTGTAATTTGAGGCATATTAGTTACCACAATGTGCAGCCACAAACTAAGAAACCTTGCTACTGAAACAAACCAAATAAAAGAGGTTGATAGACATAAACCGAAGTTACTTGTTTAAATATATTGAAAGGATTTTAAGAAAAGGGGCAACTCTTGCTGCCTCACATGCTTGCTTTAAACAATGCAATGCATTTCATTTTATGGATTAATTATTTTTAGTACTAATGCAGATTTTCAAAGAATTTATGAAGGTGTAGTTTATTTAATGTAGGCACACACATTTTTAATCACTCTGTTAAAAATGCCATGAAGATTCATCCAAATCCATATCATGAACTAAATTAGCTTGTTCACACAATATTATGAGATATTGGGATGCAGTTTGTGACCCTTTTGTTATTGCACCTTTCCTGAAAATGAGAGTTTCATAATAAAGCAACAGATACGAGGAAAGTGAGTTTACTGTCATTTGAAAAGAGATGCCTAAACTCTTTAAATGAGATTTTTTTTAACCTAACTCTAAGTGGTTTATAAATTTGCTCTCTTGTTTCCTCCCACCATCCTTCTGGCCCCCTTTTAGGCTCAGAAAAGAATACACTTTGCATTAATCAATGAATTTTACCATATCTATAAAACACATGCTGTCGACCTAGTCCTGCCTTTAATTAATGATATGGGAGACCTAAAGGAAACAAAAGGTACCATTTTTACTAACTTCACTAATTTTTTTTCCTTCTCCTAACTTCCTATCAAAAGACAATGATAACATGAAATAACCACTTGAATACTGCCTGTGAACTGTAGGACTAATTCAGAGTCCAAAAGATATTTACTTAACATTTTTGTTAAATTGTATTGATTATGCAAACCATGGACTAGAAGATAATAAGGCAAGAGATTATTTTGTTTTCCCATATTTGAAGGAGGTCTGGTTGTACCCCACCCCTGAATTTAGGGTCATGGATGCCTGAATTGAAGTGATACAGCTGCAAATGATAAAAGCCACCATCCCATCTAGAAATGCTTTGGCACAATAGGTGCTGGGTTTTATGGCAATAGCGTCACCATTAGATTCCCCAGAGTCAGATACTCTGTTTACTTCTCACTTCTACATCTATTCACCTAACACTGACCTAACATTATAAATGCATTCATGAAGAGAGAGCAAACCAGGAAATTTTACTTAAAGGATGGACTCGAAATCTGAATCAATTAAAAAATACAAAATTTGAATTTTCTGCACGGGTATCATACACTGTGGGAAAACAAATGGCTATAAATGAACTGAACTGTTGTTGTATTCGCTGTCTTCCCAGTATCCATAAAAACATACAAAGTATTTTTAAAATATAAAAGGGAAATTATGAATCATAAAATTCATAGACATGCAAGGTTATAAATTCATCAGATGGAGACTCATATAACAATTTTCCACCAGATAGGCTCTTGCAGAACCATTTGGACTTTACTGCTTTTCAGAATTACCAACTTCAATTTTACAATTAAGTCCTGTTTTTATGTTTGGTTAAAAAAATCCATTTTTCGTATTTTCTATTCTTTGACTCTAATTCTGACCTGTGGGGTCATATAGAACCAGTGATTCAACTAATGACTTGATTTTGTTCCCAACAAAATTCCTTAAATGCTTGTGTTTCTTTTATAAGACTCCTGATGTCTTCCTTTTTTTACAATGTGCTCTCTATAGTGTAGAGATATCTTCATCTGGACTGACAGATTCAAGTTGTTTTTTTTCTTTTTTTAATAAGATGAAGCAACTTCCACATTGCTCAATTGGATGTTCTACCAACAGCTGATATTACTTCCACTGACAGTTCAAGTGTGTGTGAGCTGCAAGAAACCTCACCTGTCCCAATACTGATGCTAAATGTGTCACTTCTCCTTCAATCTACGCCTTTTCTGTATTCCCTACTCAAGTTACATATTTTACATGGATAAGCTAAATATTTTTAATATTTTACAATTCAGTGAAAGATTAGTATCTGGAATGAAATTCAAACTTTGACTTATAGATTTATTGTTCATAAAGATTTTGTTATTTATTTATTTATTTTGGTGGGGGCTGTATACCATACTTAAACTAATGTTGTATCAGATTATATAAATATACACACATATATTATATATGTCTATAAATATAATATATATATAATTATATATACACACATATGTAGCTTTATAATATATTACTTACATCATATAAGTTATACAATATATACAGTCTACCAAAGATAAAGCAAAAATTACAAAAGGGAATGGAGACCTATCCCTGAATATTTCACCATGCCAAAGTATCAGTCCAGATATTATTTGCTAATGGCAAAGGAAAAAATATACTTTTGAAATGGAGGGATGATCAAACTTAGTATCATAATAGTGGGTAACTAAGAGTGAAAGAACAAGCCTGATACCTTCCTGAAAACAGCGTTCGTCCTCAATTCAATTGAGAATTAAGACCCAGCTTAAAGTTTATGAATAAAAATGCCCTTAGCTTTTAGAATACACATAGAGTATAATTACGAGGTGAGATGCCATTATATTTTAACTTACCTTCAAATGATTAAGAAAAAATATCTTGCAAGAAGGAAGTAAAGCAAATATAGCATTGTATTAATGATGACCTCGTCTAATAGGAAAAGCACTCAAGTTTAAATGATGGTGCATGAAGACCGAGTGGTCTCCACAATGTGCAGTAGAAAATTCTTACAGTGATGCTTCTCCTCTGGTGATATGGATCAAACAGCTAATATATATATTTTTTAATATTGCAAAGACTCATGCAAAATAGTCTTCAACATATATTTCTATAAATTGATCATTACACCATAGTGAACAGAGTTCTATTGTGGGAATATAGAGGTCTAAGAGAAAATCTGTGGTTTAAATTATGAGTCTTATGTATTTATTTTTTAAGTTTTAGTTATAATTCACAGCTCCAAAACATAAGGATATTCAAACTTGCCCTTCCTTTCTGTCATATTCAGTTATACATTAAACATGAAAGTCTTTCTTTTGCCCTACTATAAAGTGTCAAGCTGGTTTCTTTATAGATTTGCATTATCACTGTGCAAAGCTTTGGCATTAATTGACATTTTGAAGATGACCATTAATAAAAGATTAGGGAAAAGCAAATGAATATAAACTACTATCAATATGAGAATTGTGTTCTACAAATTGGATCAATTCTCATTGATTCCTTCCTACTAATCAAGAGGAATGCAGGGAATGAGTCCTTTAAATGGGGGTACTGAGAGCATTTAATTAGAAACCTAGGCAGTGAATTATGAAATTAAGTGCAAAAAATTATGTGAGGTTGAAATATGCATTAGAATTCTATAAGAGCAAATTAAAATTAAATACAAACTTTTGCTCTGGTCAAAAGAATTATTGACTGTACATTATTATTTTCCCCATTCTTCTGAAGTAAAACTAAGGGAAGATATTTGACTTATGTTAAAGAAACAGAAAGAAAAAAATAATAGTTGCTTGTAGTACTTAATTTTAAAAATTCTAAGAATGAAGCAATTTTAAAAATTCACTAATACGACAGATACTTTTGCTGAAATATACATACTATAGAACACTAAATAAAATATGTATCAAGATAAAATATTGTGCTACAAAGTATCAAAGAAACTATTTCATTAAAGAGGAATTACTGTAACAGAAATTGTGTTGCAACCAGCTCTAATTTTACCATTATTTTTCAAAAATTGAAGAACCTTGGTTATAATGATCCACATGGATAATGATTGTTAGAAAAATGTGTTTAGATCAAATAAAACAGAGTGTAAAAATTGATGTAAAATATGGGTCTAAATAAAATTAGGGACCAATTTTTCTTTCAAAAATTGAAAATTTCATCTTTTAATATGATAGAGGAGGAAAAAAACTCTGAGAAGTTTTGTTGTAAAATAATCTTCATGATAGAGTAGCCCATTTCAAACTATGATTTGAGATACCAATTTTGTATTATACAAAACAACAGGTTTGCTACATTGATCTCAGAATTCATGTCACTGCTTTTTCTCATTTTCTGCATTAGGTGATTAAATAATTAAATGAGTCAGATATGAGGAAAAAGAGGTAAAAACTGTACTGACTACAGTCACAAATAACATTTATATAATTTTAAAATTTATTGAAGGTAACCTATCAATACCATTTAACGTAGATTCCTGCATAAATTTTATAGTTCTAGTAGGAGCACAGCCATCATCACCATTATCATCAAGACTCTCATTAGATTCCATTTTTGAGAATCTGAAACTATAGCTCAGAGAATCTCTGGCCTCGGTCACACAAAGATAAAGTGTGGATTTGAAATTTGATTCCAAAGGATTCTTAACTCCCAAGCTTGACTCTGTGCTACATCCCCATGGCTCCAACACTCATCAGGCTCATTCTAAGGAACTAGATGGTATTTCAATAGCATCTAAACAATTGGGCACCAGGTTAGAGATTCTTTTCCAGTCTCTGATAAGACTGGATAACTTCACAAATCTGTTTCTCAGCTCTGTTAAGTATATCGCTAGGGCTTCTTTCTGTCTCCTTTTAGAGACAAGATAAAATGAAGTATTTAATGAGGTGGTCACTTGTGTTTAATCAAGAAGCACACAATATAATATTATTCAAAGGACATTACAAAACATAAAGCTTTGTTTACAGTGTTTTAAAATACGTTGATTTAGGGATTAAAGTATTCTGTAGATAAAAATCAAGATATGTTGATTCTGTTTTGACAGTTGTTAAAAATTATTATCCAATGACAAAGATGCATCTTTTGGGATAAGTTCTTGAACTTAGCATGGTGTTTAAGAACAAAGAAGGTAATTGATGTTATTTTGCTAGAGTCAGAGTTTGTGATGGAGGTAACTTTTCTTAATAAATGAATATGAATTATTTCCTTATTGGGAACATTGTTCTTTGCTTGCTTACCTAAAATATTATAGTCACTATAAATCAAATTCATAACTGCATTATGGGGAATTACTATTTTTGACAGAATATCATCTTTCTTGCTCTCCCACAATGCTAGATGCATATTCACATATTTTTTTGGGGGGGGGACAGTGAGTACCAGGGATTGAACTCAGGGGCATTTGGCCACTGAGCCACATCCCCAGTCCTATTTTATATTTTATGTTTTAGAGACAGGGTCTCACTAAGTTGCTTAGCGCCTCACTTTTGCTGAACTCGCCATCCTCCTGTCCCAGTTGCTGGGATTACAGGTGTGCACCACTGTGCCCAGCTTTAGATGCATATTCTTGAAAATAGAGTGTTGTTCAACTTAATTCCAGTGGGGATTTTACTGCAGTTTTCTACTTGCATATTAAAAGACTATGACTGACAAACTGGATATAAAATAATATGTAAGAAACAAATATGTAATAAACAAATAAAACTGAAAATTTTGTCATATTAATAAACATGAAAACATTTAAATATTGTCAGGTAGCTAAATTGTTTTTACCTACAGGTGAGTAAAAACACTGATTTATTTCAGATATAGATCTGTGGAGATATGTATTATATTGTGGAGATATATATTATATATATATAATATTTGAATGAATTTGAATGATTTGAATGAATGGGGTGCATTTTTCTAAGAGGTTGCCATTGAAACTGAAGCTCTATGACACGTATTTGGAGTGGATATTTGGTTTGCTGATGCTACATTCTATTTCTGAAATTCCAAAAATATTACAGTTCTGAAAAAACAGTGGTTAGAACAACTGCACAAAAATTCTCAAGTACAGTTTTGTTTGAACCAATTTTGGGGTACATCTAACTACACCAGATCAATGAAATCTGACTAAATAGACATCAGGCATATATTTAAGAAAAAAAAAACATGACCAACAAAGAGAGTGTAACAATTCTATTAACATAAAGTATACTACTGAAATGTTAGGAAAGTAACTGCATTAGTAGATAAAGCTATGATTCAGAGGAATACAAATGCAATGGAAGAAGCTTTTAATTCATTTAAATTCAACTTAATTTGACAAAACAAGATAGAGTAACTTCTGTATGGAAATCATTCTATTGATGGAGAAATGCTCATAATTTTAAAATCATTTAAAACAAATCATTTCTACTAGATCTCTCCTAGAAGAAACATAGGGTAGAACTTTTTAATAATTGAAAAATTATTCTTCAACAGACAACATACTTTTTTCTTTGATGTCTGAATATTTGCTATAAGAACATCAAGGAGGTTTCCAAGGAAATAATAAATGATGATTATTATATCCTTGAATAATTAGAAACTAGGACAATTGTCCAGGTGAGGTCTACATTTACTCAAAACTCTCAGTTTCATCTGATGTGACAGGAACCTTGGGTGGGGTTCAATTCAACATTCAGGGATTTTCTGCCTTGGACTTTATCTGTAAGAGTTAATTTCTGGTTCATTTTACTAGTATTTCTGGCTCCCTCCGTCTGCTGACTTTTTTGTTATTATCTCCACCCACTTTGCCCTGGTATTCAAAGGCTTTTCTTTTATTGTGTTCAGCATCTGCTACCATTCCACTCCCTTCCAGTCAAAGCATAAGGTAACTTCAACCCAGGCTAATTAAATGGTGCTTGAAGTTAGTTAACAGGTGGTGTCCCAGCTGGCCTTCGAGTAAGAATGAATACATCTTGCATTTTAAGGGGTAGTAATGATACAATAGTAATATCTAAATTAATAGAATGCTGCTTTTTTCAATCAATAATATGGCGATGGAGAAACAGGAAGAAATCAAATCGTTCCCCTTTTGGAGAGGTAGCAGTCTGGGTGTAAAGCCTGATGAGTCAGTCTGGAATTCAGAAAATAAATAAATAAATAAGGCCTCACTAAGCTGGCTTTGAATTTTTGATGCTCCAGTCTCAGCCTCCCAAGCCTCCAGGATTATAGGCATGCACCAGCAAGCCCAGGGGGGGGGGGGGCGGGAATCAAGTTATTTACCTGGCATTTTGAAATTGTTACAAGTAAGCAGATACTATGATTTATTAAGCAGTGTTTAGGAGCCCCTAGTTAAACCTGTGACTTCAGATAAGCTTCTTCATCCATAAAATAAATGAATAGTCATAACTATTTCACAGGAGAGTTGTGAGGACTAAATAAGCAGGTGTTGTAAAGATCTTCTCATAGTCCCGAACACCCAGTAGAAAGTCCGTAAATGGAATCTAATATAATCAACCCAAGTTGAAAATCACTTTTAAAGGAATAATTTAATAATTTTTAAAACCATACATATTTCCTCCTGAAATATGAAAAGAATCACTCCATTTCTATTTTAATATGTCAATTTGGAGTTTTTGTAGGAGAAAAAGTGAACAAGCTATCTGTTAAAATTCAAGGGAAAAATGGATTTTGAAACTTTCTTTTCTGTCTGGCCTGCTTCCTCTTGTCCCCACATTGTTTCTTCATCACAATTTACATGCTGTACCCTCCCGAATCTTTCAAGAGGTATTTCCATGGAAACAGCATGTTGTTCTTATGGCCGACTCCTTGAACTGCAGAATTTGCCTAGCTGTTTTCTGCTCACAAAGATGAATTTATTCTATGGAGAAAAATAAAAAATCCTAATATTGAAATTCCTCCCTTGCCCACTGAGGTTTGAACCTGTACCCACTTTCTGCTTCTCGTGTGAAGGGTCATAAGTGGCATTTGGTGCCTTGCTGGGGTATGGGGAGAGTGTGAAGCATCTGTCAGTTTGGCCCAGGTCAGATGATAACTAAGGATTCCTTGTCTCCACCTGCGCTCCCTCCAGCGTCCCTCCCTGAGTCAGGATTGCCATCCCTCCACAACCATTAAGAGCATCTCCAAGGCTGCATGCATTCAACTGCTAAAGGGACAAATTTCCTCTACAGTCTCTTCATTGTCTGCCTTTTTCTAACCACAGTCACGGTTTTGCACTCTTCATTCTAATTGTGCTTTTGATTATTGGGGTCGTTTTATGTCTTCAACTTTCCTAAAGGTCACAGGGATTAGCTGTGTAGGATCAAGGACCAGAGAGAGGGTGAGGCTTGAGCTCCATTCATCTACCTCCATTGATTCCCCCCAGTGTGAGTGAGTGGCAACATGGTTCCTCTCTTTTTTTCTTTAACCATCAGTTGTTGTTTTCACCTCCCTCTCCCCTTCCCCCTCTTCTCCTAAAAGGAGAGAGCTTTGTGTAGCAATGGCATGGCACAAGTGATTTCAGGGAAGCAAATTCAGTGTTGATCAAATCAGCTTGTGCTTGATTCTTCCACCCGTTATTGTTTCAGTGGGTTTAGCTCAAACCCATTGGGCATTTCTCCTTTTTTTTTTTTTTAAATTTTAATTTTTAGATGTTGATGGACCTTTATTTTATTCATTTATTTATATGTGGTTCTCAGAATTGCCTCACACATACTAGACAAAGCACTCTACCACTGAGCCACAACCCCAGCCCACATTTCTTCTAACATTTCTAAAGCTGCATTAAAAGAAACATTCCCTTTCCTTACTAATTCAGTCTGATTAATCACACACACGTATTCCACATATTCATAATAGCATAGATACTATTAATCCTAATTACATACTATATATAACATATAAGCTATTTTTTATTCTCTTATCCATCTAATTATTTTTTTAATTTTTTAATTCTCTTATCCATTTAATTATTTTTTAATTTTTTTGTTTATATGTGGTGCTGAGAATCGAACCCAGTGCCTCATAAATGCCAGGCAAGTGTGCTACGGCTGAACCACAGCCCCAGTCCCTACATACATTTAATTTATTTTGTTTTTTGCCCTACTGACTCTCAGACATCAATTTATCATTTTAGTGGGAAAATCTGGCAGCCTTTATTCTCACAAGTACTTTTACAGTGAGATGATATGTCTCACTTGGACTGTTTTTCCACAAGAGACATTCTCACTGGAAATTAATGGAAATGTGTGAAACTGAAGACAATACAAGTGACTGTTTTTAAGGGAATTTGGATGTTGTATGTGTACGAGGAAAGATTGAGGATCTTGAAAAATAAACAGCTCCCCCTCAACATAAACACCTTAAAAGATATTGAGTTGGTTATATTATCACTCATATTCAAATTCTTGCACAGTTTATTATGTGAAAACATTTTCTGAGCAGCAACACAACAGACTGGTAAGGAAGTCCGTGCATGAGTGACAGTCAACAGTCAACTGTTTCAAATGCAATAGGTGAAAGTCCTCAGTAGATTTTGCTTTTTCTAGGAGTCAAATGAGTGGTGGCTTTTTATGTGGTGAGATTATGTGCTTGGTTCAGAAGGAAGATGTTCATTACAAAACATGGCCTAACAAGCAGGAAAGAATTTCAAAAAACTATACTGCACATTCAAATTAGAAGCTACTGCACCAATTAATTTATCTTTTCTATTTCATGTAATTCATAGTACACTTATTAGCACACATGGAAATATGCTGATTTATAGGTTCAGGGGCCTCTGCAGTATTGCCTCATTTGACCATTTCCATCTTGATTTTTGACTTCCTATAAATGTTAAGAGTGGAAACAGCTTAGACACACCAGCTAATATAAGATTTTGTTTTCAATGATGCAGCTTGTCCATAGATAATTTTGGTCAGCACATGTATGAAGAATTGATGAAAAGCTTAATACCACAACTAATACTGTTTCTATTGGGCTTTTTGACCACTTTTTAATAGAGGTCAGAATTTTTAAAGAAAAACATATTCTTATAAAATGGGAAAGGGAACTGAATTTTATAGATATGGAATAAAAATCTGCTGCGTTCTATATATTTCTATAATAATGGTACTGTGCAAGAATATTTTAGGAAAATATTATAGAAATCATAAATAAATGCTTTTAACTTTTGTGGTTGGAGAAAAATAAAATGAGAAAAATCTCTGTATCTGTAACATTCAACATTTGAATATGTCTTAAGACTTCAATATAAACCTTTAAATCATTATAGGGGGAATCAGAAATAATCCTAAAATTGACAGGTTATATTTAACAAATGGGTTGTGAAACCCATACCTTTCCACTTAGATTTTCTTAGATAAATCAGGTATTTGTTAATATTAAAACTTTACATTTGGAATGTATATATTTATGCTTACTTATGATTCTAAAAATTACCTGGTAGCTTAGCACCTGGTAACTAAACCTGCCAAAACCCATCAATCTTTCATTGACTATAAGTTGCTTACTTAAGTAGCTTGATTCAATGGTTCCTAGTTAAGCAGAGACTCTTCTAATTGTACATAATTCTGGCACAGACAACTGGGTAGAAAACATGATAGTGAAAGAGAAAACACAAAAAATAAAAAATGTGCTAAAGTAATTACACACAATGCAGGGAGTTGACTGATCATTTAAAAATGATAACAGCACACCATTTCACAATAAGAGAATAAATAAAATACTTTCAGGTTGTTGCATGGTTTGGAGTTCATTCCTTTTTATTGCTGTGTAGTTTTCCCAGTTAGGGACTTACTACAGTAGGTTGATCTGTTGAGGTATATCTGGGTTTGTTTCCAGTTTTTGACAATTATGAATAAATCTGTTATAAACATTTGTGTACAGGTTTTAGTGTTAAACATGTTTTCATTTCTCTGGGATAAATGCCCAGGAGTGCAATTACTGGGGCATATGGTAGTTGATTAGTTTTTTGAGAAACTGCCAAATTGTTTTTCAGAATGTCTCATAATCAGTCCGTCAAATTTTAAAAGGCATGTGTGTATTAACACTGAAGAAATATTTCCATGGTATTAGAATTAAAGTTGAAGCTCAGAGAACTCTTTATTTTTCTCCTCTTCTCTCACTTCCTCCCATTTTACTGTCTTTTCTTCCCTCCCTATTACCTTCCTTCCTTTTCCTCTCCATTTTCCTTTGTTCATAAGTGTGTACAAAATATTAATAAAAGGACCCTATGTGATCCTGATTTGAAATTAAGATATGTAATATTGCAGCTTTGTAAGTTCTTGAAAAATGTTAAAATTAGTTTTAAAGGGTATTTAAAGTTTTACAGGCTTTCCAATACCTAATATTATCATCTTACATTAAAAAGAAAAAAGTACATAATTAAGAACAAAAAAAAATGCAGAATAACCTTTCTGGTTCCATTTTTGTTTTGATAGTGACAAGCTAAAGTCAAATGATAAAAATTAAAGATAAGAAAACCACAGTAGAAATTTATTCTGTTACTACTGTAACAGTCTATCTTTTTATAGAAAAAAAATACTACATGTTAATTGTTCTGAAGTACAGAGTGAAGCACACTTGTGATCATGTTACCCAACCATAAGGTTTACGTTCTAGCCTAGTCTCTAACTGTAGATGGAAGCCTGAACAACACTGTTGATGTAAAGTATGTTCTACAGAAAAGCTTAGTGCTTTTGTGCATCCTCAATATTTCCACATGCTTTCTATTATGAGTTACTATTCAATTGCTATAAATGATCAAGGGGATTTGGTTTGTTTGTGATGATGAAGCTGTAACAACAGGTTGTCAATAAGTTTTAAAATATCAATTATTAAAGTATATGGGTAAATATAAATTTACTCATATAACAAGGAGATTTAATTCAGATAATATAGGTAGTTCCCTATAAAGGCAAACAGTTTTCAAAAGTAGATAAAAAATCATTTATAATCTCGAAGTTTTAGGTTTATGGAATTAATAGGCATTGAATCAATATAAAATTCTTATTATATTATGTATATAAAATTCTGTATATATTACATATATAATTCTATATATTTTATATATATTTTTATATATTGCTCATCCCATTTTTTAAAATATAAAACTACAAGGAATTAGTAGAATATCAAACTAAACATGACCATTTTAAATGAATATATTTAACATGGAAAATCTTGTGATAAGATTTTATAAGAAACCTATGTCAACTAATAAGTAGATTATCAAGCTACCACCATAAAAGATGACGTAAGAAAAAAAATCGTTGCCCAACTGACCTGATCAATTTCTGTGAAAGAGATTGAAAGAATATTGATGGGGGTCAGACAGTGGATTGTACAGAATTTAAACCACAACCTTTTATTCAATAACCCTGACAGCTTGTGAGATAAAGTTCAGGTCACATAGGCATTATTCCCCTCATAGCTTGATAAAATAAAATATAGCACACTACACAAATTAAAATAAAATAAAATGATCACCTTCCCAGTGTTCTCTGAGTAATATAGACAATGACTGAGATAAAAATTGGGATAATTCTATACATGATGCAATTAGATTTAATAGATAAGAAAAAATAGTGTGCTCTGCTCAATCTCCTCAATCTTTGAAAATACTTCAAATGGATGAATTCATATTAAAGAAGAAAATGCCCAGTTAATTAAATTGCCTGAGATTTTTATACACTACCTCCAATGATGAAATAGCAAAACTTTACTTCAAATAAAATAAAATAATTTGCTTTGTTGATGTAAGCAGTCTTATATCAACAGAGACAGTACTGTCACAGAGCTGGGAATTGCCCCTACCACCACTTCCAAGGTCCACCTGTGCTTATTTACCTTCCAAGAGGGGTCTGGGAATGGATGCTTAGAATATTAGGTAGGCCCCCAGGGAATAAGGAGGGGGAAGAATAAACCAAAGAAGACTTTTAGAAAGGAAATAGTCCATAAAAATAGAGGCCATTAATCTGTGAGCTATATTGATTTCTTATCATTTTTGTGAACATAATTGCAGAAAAATATGTTTATTATTATGCATTTTTAGGACAAAATGTAGGTGTCAGATAAGAAACATATAGATATAGATCTATAAATATATGTATGTATTTGGATATGCGTGTATGTTATGAACATATGTATATTCATTCTGGAATTGTATGAAATATACAGATATGTTACCAGCCAAAAATATAATTTTTATAACTGATTTTTCACTCATACTATTTTTTTTGCATTGGTATTCAGAGCCATATATAGGTCCTTATTTTCTGGGGACCTACCTAATATATAATGTATACTACTTTATAGAACAATTAAAATTAAAAACAGGGAAATAATGAAGATTATTGAGAAGAACAAAGAGGAATTTGGAAGAAACAGATGAAAATGCCCAGTCTCAATATCTAAAAAAGGTAGCATAGATATTAATGCATCCTAATTTTTTACGGGGAGTAAAAATAAATTGGTTAGTTTCCTTGAATTTAAGAAGATAGAGCTAGAATGGTCAAAAATATATTTTTTTTCAATAATAGTTTTAGTTACATATTGACACAGTGTAATAGATGTTTCTAAAATGTAGAAAGAAATGTAAGCATTAGCTTAGGCAATAAATGCCATGAAATGTTTACATATCTATGAAAAACAGCATAAAACATTTCTGATCAAAACTAGATGGGTACATAGTAGAAATGTGAGTTCACTTTTCAAATAGTAAGTAATGGTAGCAAAAATTTGAGTCTAAATTCTAATTCATTCGTTTTTATAGGGGGTTACTCCATACCACCTGTTGGGTAGCAACTTACAATGCCTGCAGTTGGTAGATAATGATTGGTTCAACTATTCAAAGACTGATTTTGCTCTGTCTTGAACTTCCAGTTGTGCCTGCCTTAGAGATAAATTTTGCAAATTACAAATTTCAGTAGGCATTTTCCGTTTACCAAAAAATAAGACGGGTTTTCTGTGGCCATTTTTTTTTTCTGAAAAAGATACATAAATGGAGCAGGTGAATTTTCATATTCAGGAAATGAATCATTTCCAAGAGATCAAAGAGGCTGAAGATAAAATACCCAATATTCTGGCAACTAGTTCCCAAGGCAACTATATTCCTTACACAGATGTTGTCCCAGGCTGAAATTAGTTGCTTAGAACTTGAGTTAAATAATCCCCTCCTTCAAATGACTTTAGGAAATTGGGTGTTAGAAGACCCAATTCAATTAAGTGGTCCTTGAGCAGAAAAGTGCCTTCCTTTGAATGAAAGGAAAAGTTTGATCACATTTAAGCTAATCTATCATTTATCATACCCAGTGGGTGAGATAGTTAATGACTCTATTGATCCTTTTTTGGTGCTTAGTTTTATATACAGCACTTAACCAATATGAGACTGAATATGGGATCTGTCATGCATTTGCTATTGATGCACCTAAATTATTATTTTTATCCCTGTAGCTATTGATTTCAAAGAGGAATTTCACAAGAGCTTTATGTAAAATTGCATTATAATTCTTAGATTTTTTCTTTTTATATTATTAGTTATTTTTCCATATCTAAAGTTAGCTTCAGAGCTTTTTTTACTAGGTAGAAAAAAGAGCATTGAAACTTTTCCAACACTGTTGGCCACAGATGTTCAGAAATAACTGTCTTTCTTTTTCTCTTTCCATACCTGACTCTCTCATATCCCTGCTGTTTATTTATGCATTTTGCTATAATATTCTTTGATTCCTACCTCTTCTTAGATGGTCATATAGGCTAATTCTAGAAAACTATCAGTTTTACAAAAAGTCAAAGAAAGAAATGGAAAGAATTGGAGGCAAAATAGACACACAGAAGATGCAAATGTGGTTAAGTAGCTTCAGGAAGCGAAGGGGGTTCATGGTAAAAATGAGAGGGAAGACTTCAAGCCTTCATACAGAATGAATACTGTGAGAAATAGCTGCTTAAGAATTAAGTAAAAATCATAGCAATAACATATAAGCCTGGAAATGGAAGAAATATCTAAGATAATATGGCATTGAAAGTACAAGGCAGAACAAAGTGACTTATGCATCATGTGAAAAACAAACAAGGCCAATTTCTAGGTTGAGCTAAATGGTGCACTTTATGCAATTTGTATATGGCTTATTTGTGAGTATTCATGTAGAAATCTGGATGAGTAAACATAAAGTAATTTGCTAAACCCTGAAACTGAGGTCACCATTAAATAAAATAGTCCAAATGGTACCCCCCACCAAAACTGCTTTTAACATTCATTCCCATTCCTAAGAAACAGTAACTGAAATGCTTAATTTCAAATATATATTGTCTAATAAGATGATGGATTAGCTGAATTGGATAATGTTGATATCATCAATGATTATAATAAAGACATGGCATGAATATAACTTCAGAATTGAGGAGCTCAGAATAGTAAAATCAAAGATATTTTCAAACAGTGGTGTACTGGAGTCTCATATACCAACTCTAAAGGAATCCTTAGTTCCCTGTAACTGGAATTTAACAATTTTCCAATGATTGTTCCCAAGAATCTATTCTGAACTTTATGTTCATATTGGTAACTTGATAGCTCTGATAGTAGGTGCAATCAGCATAGGAACCAGTAAACTACAAATAAGGACCTTTGTCTCAGGGAGCCAGTAAACCTTTTATCCACTGTAATAATATGCTAATTACAATCTAGATTAAAAATTACAAATTCTAGACTTAGTCTTAATCAGTGAGTGCTTAAGCGAGCTAAAGAAAGTATTTATCAATTTTTCAAATTTCCCAATATTCCATTTTGAAATGCTTAAAATGCATTTCATTGTTTAATATCTGCATGATAACAACCTATTTTGGGTATTGATATTTCATAGTTTTAATAGAGGTTTTATGTAATTCCATCTTCTCTCCTTTCTTAGCACATTGGTTTGAACTTTTTTTCCCCACTCTTTTATAGTAGGTGGCCTAGAATTCCCAATATACAATTGCAATTAATTCAAATTCATTCTGAATGATGATACAGATGTTGCAAGTAGTACATAATAATAACATACTCCCAGTTCCTCTCTCCCATCCCTAAATACTTAGCTGTCGTTCATTTCACTTATAATATAAACCTACTTAAGAACAAATAGGTAGATTCATTTCTTTTATGTATAAGCATATATCCAAAACATTGCTGCTATTATTTTTTAAGAAACTTATTTTTTAATAATAAAAAATAAAAATCTTTTCTTTCACCTTCACTTACTAATTCTATGCAATTCATTTTTTTATTTTTTTAAAATTATTTTTAATTGACAAATTTTGCATACATTTATGGTATATATCATGACACACACATTGTAGAATGGCTAAATTGAGCTAGTTAACACTCTCACTATCATATATTTCTTTGTGATGAGAATACATAAATTATTCTTTTCTTTTTGTAGATTTGCATCCTTGAACTTTCATTCTCCATCTCTCCAGAGAAACTTTTATATTTTCTGAAATGCAGGTCTACCGGGAACATATTCTCTTAGTTTTGGTTTGTTTGAAAAAGTGTATATCTCCATTAATTTTGAAAGTTAATTTGCAGGGTACAAAATTCTAAGTTTTCATAGTTTTATTTTTGGTCTAAACATTAAATATTTTACTCCAGTGCTCTCTTGCTTTCATGGTGTCTGAGTAAAATTGAACATGTCTTATCTTTGTTTCTCTATAGGTAAGACTTTTTTTTTTTATTTTGAAGATTTTTTTCCTTTATTTTATTTTTTCTGAAATGAATACATTACCCCTAAGAGAAGTTGTTTGGAATATTTCCCTGCTCCATGGTTTCTGAACTTCTTGGATCTGTGGTTTAGTGTCTGATTTTAATCGGGGGAAATTTTTAGTCATTATTGCTGCAAGTATTGCTTTTCCCCCGTCTGCTTCCCCTGTTATTACCATTACACATGTGCTATGCCATTTGTAACTATTCCATTATTCTTGGATATTTTACATTATTGCAGTCTTTTTTTCCTCTTTGCTTTTGAGTTTTGAAAGTTTTTACTGTAATATCTTTAAGCTCAGAGATCCTTTTCTCAGTCACCTATAGTCTATTGACATTTGCATTAAAAACACTCTCCATTTCTATTAACATTTTTTTAAATCTCTAAAATTTCTTCTTGATACTTTCTCAGAGCTTCTGTTTATAGTGTTCATCTGTTCTTATGCATAGTGTTCTTTTCCTGGTGGAGCCTTGGGCATATTGAGCATAGTTGTTATTTGTTTTTAGTAATTCCAACATCCTTGCCATATATGAAATTGCTTCAAACTATGTGTTTGTCTTTCTTTCTTTCTTTCTTTCTTTCTTTCTTTCTTTCTTTCTTTCTTTCTTTCTTTCTTTCTTCTTTCTTTCTTTCCTCCTCCTCCTCCTCCTCCTCCTCCTCCTCCTCCTCCTCCTCCTCCTCTTCCTCCTCCTCCTCCTCCTCCTCTTCTCTTCCTCCTCCTCCTCCTCCTCCTCCTCTTCTCTTCCTCCTCCTTCTCCTCCTCCTCCTCTTCGTCTTGCATTTTAGTATGCTTTGTAGCTTTTGTTAAAATAAGATATGATCATTGTGGGAAAGGGACTAAGGCAAATGGGCCTTTAGTGGCGTGCTGGTAAAGTGTGGGGAGGGGAGTGTTGTATATTTCTGTAATTAGGTCTCACTCTTTGGTATGCCTTCGCCCCTGGACTGTGAACTTCACTGGTGTGTCTCAGTCTTTTTATTTGTTCCATAACTGGGACAGAATGACTATAGGAAGCTCAAGTTGGTATTTCCATTCTTCCAGGTCAGTTAAGCTCTGATTAAACCCCAACAGGCTAGATACTGGTAGGCTTCCTGAGGATAGGTCTCCTTAAAAACAGTATGACCTGTCATATTTCAAAATGGTGCCTTTTTCCTCTCCTTCCCAGAAGTACAAGTTAGAGATCCTTGAATTAAAACTCACTAAAGAGTGAGGCCCCCAGTCACTGGGTCTCCTGGCATGTTTAACTCTGAGACCTGTGAACACTGAGCTCCAGCATTTGTCAATTGCTGTTTAGGTTTTCTACCCAGATACTCATACATGGAAAGGCTTTTCCTTTAGTAAACTGTGATTTTTTGTATTTTTTGTATTTTTGAGTGATTTTTAGCAATAGGTGGAGATGTACCTTGTAGCCATTCTAGGTTCAATTCCATACCATTGCAGGAAATGGCTCACATGAATTTTTTGGTTCACTAGTATATAAAAAAATTATGCTTATACTATTTTAATCTATTGAGTACATGATACATTATGTCTAAGAGTTTGAATACCTTAATTAAAAATACTGCTAAAAAATTCTAATGATCACGAGTCTTTAGCATGTCATGATCTTTTTGCTGGGGGAGGGTCTTGCCTCATTTTTTATGCTACCAACTGATCAGGGTGCTATTTACTCAGGGGTAGGGTGGTTGTGGAAATTTCTTAAGACAACCATGAAGTTTACCATGTTGACTGAATGTTCCTTTCATGAAAATTTCTCTGTTGCATGCTGTTTGTTATATAGCATTCTACCTACAGTAGAACTTATTTGAAAATTGGAATCAATTCTCTCAAATACTGCCACTATTTTTTCAACTAAGTTTATGAAAAATTCTAAACGACTTGTTGTCATTGAAAGCTGTTCACAACTTCTTCACCAGGAATGGATTCCTTCTCAAGGAAATACTTTCTTTGTTCAGTCATAAGAAGCAGGTCCTCATGCATTCAAGATCAACTGTAAGAAGGTACCAATTCAATTCCATCTTCAAGCTTTACTTCCAATTCTAGTTCTCTTGCTACTTCCACCACATCTTTCTCTAAAGTGTGGAACCCCCCCCCAAAGTTATCTCTAAGAATTGGAATTGACCTATTCCAAACTCCTGGTAATGTTGTTATTTTGGCTTTCTCCCATAAATCATACATATTCTGAATGTCATTCATAACAGTGAGTCCCTTCTAGAAGATTCTAAATTTTCTTTGCCCTGGTCTATCAGAGGAGGAACTATCTGTGGCAGTTATCACCTTACAAAATGTATTTCTTTTTTTCTTTTTAGAGAGAGAGAGAGAGAGAGAGAAAGAATTTTTTAATATTTATTTTTTAGTTTTTGGCGGACACAACATCTTTGTTGGTATGTGGTTCTGGGGATCGAACCCAGGCTGCACACATGCCAGGCGAGCACGCTACCGCTTGAGCCACATCCCCAGCCCCAAAATGTATTTCTTGAACAGTAAGACTTGAAAATTGAAATTACTCCTTGGTCCATGGGATCCAGCATGGATGTTGTGTCACCAAGTATGAAAACACCATTTATTTCATTTCATATCTTCATCCAAACTCCTGGGAGACCAGGTCCATTATCACTGACAAGTTAAAATTCATCCAGACTTTGTTGCTACATTTGTAGAACAGAGATAAAGTAGATTTAGTAGAACTTTTAAGAGTCCCTAGGTCTTCAGAATGGTAAATAAACATTGATTTCAACTTAAAGTCACCAAAAAGGGAGTTGGCCTGTGCTTTGGAGCCTGAATGCCAGACACTGAGTTCTCCTCTTTGACTATAAAAATTCTAGATGACATCATTTTCCAATATAAGGATGATTCATATAATTTGAGAACCTGTGGTTTAGCGCAGGCACCTTCATCCTTTATCTTAGGTAAACCTTCTAGAGAACTAATGTGGTTCCTACCGCTGTCGTTGCTGCTTTGCCTACAATTTTACCTCATAGAAATGGTATCTTTCCTCACACTTCTTGACAAAACCTCTGCCAACTTCAAGCTGTTCTCCTGCAGCTTTCTCACCACTCTCAGTCTTCATAGAATTGAAGAAATTAGTCCTTGCTCTGAATGGGGTTTTGGCTTAAGTGATTGTTGTGGCTGATTTGATCTTCTGTCCTGGTCACTAAAACTTTCTCCATATCAGTGATTAGACTGCCTCACTTACCATCTGCATGTTCACTGGAGGAGAAGTTTGAATTTCCTCCTAAAACTTTTCCTTCGCATCCAAAATGTGGCTGCTTGGCTCAAGAGGCCTAACTTTGGGCCTGGGTTGGCTTTTGACAGTCCTTTTCCGTTAAGCATAATCATTTGTGGCTTTTCATTTAAAGTGAGAGATATGTGATTCTTCCTTACCCTTGAAAACCCAGGGGCTATTGCAAGGTTATTAGCTGACCTAATTTTAATATTGTTGTGTCTTAGAAAATAAGACAGCCCAAGGAGAGGGAGAAAGATGAAAAAATGGCTGGTTGGTGTAGCAGTCAGAATATAGACATTTGTATATTTAGTACATTGTCTTATATAGGTGTGATTTGTGCCTCCAAAACAGTTAAAAAGGTATCTCCAAAGGTAATTTATTATAGATCACCATAACATATATGATAATGATGACAAAACTTGAAATGGTGTGATAATTATTAAAATCAGACATAAAGAGATGCTGTGAGCATATACCATTAGAAAAATGCACTGATAGGGTTGCTCAAACTCTCAATTTTAAAAGAATGCAGAACCTGCAAAGTGCAGTAAGTGAAGCACAATAAAAAGAGGTATGTCTGTAATACATGCCAACAGTGGTACCTTAGGCTGTATTCTGACATACAGGGAACATGTAGGAGTATTCTGATATTTATTATTCATAATAATATGACTATAATAATAATGATCATAAATTATGAATTAAACATCTAAAATTAGTTATTGAGGATATTCTTAAGCACTTTAATGATATAGGCACTCAAATTAATGCTTAAATATTTAAAGCTTCTAAGAATCTTTAATAAAAGTAAATTACAAACAATTCCATTGCATTTTCAAAAGAATGACAGATTCACACATATTTGCTATTTGCACATTGATGCCTCATTGATTTCTCAAGCTTACACATCCATAAAAGCAAATCTTGAGTTCCATGCACACCACCAATGCTGTGATATGCCAAGTCTCAATGAAGAACATCATCATTTGCCTTGTTTTGTAAACCAAACCCTGGAAGTTATTCTTGATTTCCTGCTCCAACCCTTCTAAGTACATTTCATCTATCCATCCACTTGCCAACTATTATTGATTCAATCAACATAATATTTTCCTACTTTTTCTCAAGCCACCATCTGTCACCCTTAAATCACCTCCAACTTTCCCTGTACTGCAACAGCCTGTTCACGAATCTCCCTACTTCTATGCTTGCCTTTCTCTAACATCTGTTCTCCAGAGAGCAGCCAGACTTAGTTCTATGCTCACACCTTTAAGTGACTTTCCACTATATATATATATATTTTTTTTTTTTTAAAGAGAGAGTGAGAGAGGAGAGAGAGAGGAGAAGAGAGAATTTTTTTTTTTTAATATTTATTTTTTAGTTCTCGGCGGACACAACATCTTTGTTGGTATGTGGTGCTGAGGATCGAACCCGGGCCGCACGCATGCCAGGCGAGCACGCTACCGCTTGAGCCACATCCCCAGCCCCCTATATATATTTTTTTAACATGAAGAGAGAACCTACATAATGGGAGAAAATCTTCACCATACATACATTAGGTAGAACACTAATCTCCAGGATTTATAAAGAACTCAAAAAATTAACACCAAAAACCCCATAAAAACTCAATAAATAAATGGGCTAAGAAAATGAGCAGACACTTCACAGAAGAAGATATATAATTTATCAATAAATATATGAAAAAATCTTCAACATCTCTAGCAATTAGAGAAATGCAAATCAAAACTACCCTAAGATGTCATCTCACTCCAATCAGAATAGCAGTTATCAAGAATTCAAGCAATAATAAGTGCTGGTGAGGATGTGGGGAAAAAGGCACACTGATTTATTGTTGGTGGGACTGCAAAATGGTACAACCACTTTGGAAAGCAGCATGGAGATACCTTAGAAACTAACTTAGAATGGAACTATGATTTGACCCAGCTATCCCACTCCTTGGTCTATACCCAAAGGACTTAAAATCAGCATACTATAATGATGCAGGCACCTTAATATTTATAGCAGCCCAATTCACAACCTAGATGCCCTTCAGTAGATGAATGGGTAAAGAAACTGTGGTATATATACACAATGGAATATACTCAGCCTTAAAGAAGAATGAAATTATGGCAGTTACAGGTAAATGGATGGAGTTGGAAAATATCATGCTAAGTGAAGTGAGCCAATCCCCCAAAACCAAAGGCCAAATGTTTTATCTGATAAGTAAATGCTGATCCATAATGGGGGTGGGGGTGGGGCAAAGGAAGAGTAAAGGAACTTTGGATTGGGCAGAGGGAAGGGAGGGTTTGGGGAGGGAATGTGTGTGGGGGAGATGGTGGAATGAGACTGACATTATTACCCTATGTACAGGTATGATTGCACGAAGCATGTGACTATACAACATGTACGACCAGAGAAATGAAAAGTTGTGCTCCATTTGTATAAAAAAAAATAAAAAAATGAATGTCAACCATCAAAAAAAGATTAAAAAAATTACAGATGGACACAATAGATTTTTTTAATTTATTAATTTAATGGGGAGGATCAAACCCACTGCCTCACACATGCTAGGTGAGCACTATACCATGGAGTCAAAATCCCAGCCCGGACTTGCCACTATATCTAGAAGAAAATGAAACCCCTTAGCACTCCGGCAACATGCACACTTTTACCTTCAAGTATGATTTTCTCCAGTCTCTGTTTTGTTCACTACATTCAAAATTGCTTGTTCTCTTCAAAAAAATAGCCAACTTCACTCTTTCCCCTGCCTGTACCATACCCTTTGTGTGGAATTCACGACTCTTTCCCTGAAGAATTGAGAGATTTCAACTTAAATGTTGCTGAATCTCCATATTCCTTCCTGACCCTTTCTGATGTTGATAGTTGAAGTTCCTGCTAACTTACACCTTTCTGTTTATTTTTAAGCACGATTCATAATCTGAACTTGCTTTGCATCTATTTATTTGAATACATATTGTCTCCCTCCATTGGAGTTGAAGTGTCCTGAGAACAGGGTTTGCATACTTTATAAATTTCTGCACTTCAGAGAGTGTTTGGTGTCCTGATCAATAGATGTCCCTTAAATGTGTTTAATGGCTTACAAACATATTGTTTGTGTGCAATAAATCAACAAATAGTATGGGAAGAGTATGGATATTTGTGTCCAAGGGGATATTTTCATACAATAAAGCTTTCATCACTCAGAGGAGTTGTGACTGAATCCATGGAAAGAACTCCCGAGAGAAGAGAAGAAGCAACTTGCATGGATTTGGCAGTTACCTGTCTGCATAAACCCCAGGACTACAGCCTTCTCAGAAAATAAATCTCATTTGAGGAATAAACTTGAAACCTATTTGATTATGGTAGGAAAAGTAAGAAGTTTCCTCAATATGTTTCTCTTCAATGTTCAAAGTAATATTGAAGGATGTACATAAAAGACTGTGATTTTTAGCTCAGTTGGTAGAGTGCTTGCGCTGCATGCACAAAGAATGTGACTTTTAAGCATAAATTCTTAAATTTAGAAATGAGTTTTCTTTATCTTCCAAACTCTTTGTTCCCTAACTTGGCTTAGTGGATTGGCTTAGAGAACTTTAAGTCAGTCTGCTTCCAAATCCTAATTCTGTCACTTACTAGCTGTTATATTTTGGGCAAGCTACTTAACCTCTCTGAACTTCAGTTTCCTCATGCATAAAATGATGATAGACCACCTAACGTATAGAAATCATAAGTAGATTAAATGAATATGATTAAGTTTAGAACACACTAAGGGATTGTGTGAGCTACATTTTGCATGGTATATTAGATATATCTTTCTGCTTGGCTACTTAAGATTCTTAACATTTGATGACATCCATTGACCCTTATTTATGAAGAACTTATACTAAATTTAGTGACAAGAAATAAGAAGAAAAGGAAAAGGAAAAAGAATTTGGGGGAGGCAATAGAAGTGGCTGTGTTTCAAATTACTTTCTCTGGACCCCAGAGGTCAATTCACTGATGTGAGCGGCAGGTAGACAGATATATTGTGATTTCCACCTCATTTTTTAGTCAATGATTGTGCAACTTGCAGCCAAGGACCTCTTTTAATAAATAAAAGGGAATGGAAAGATTGTAGTTTTTATTTATTTATTTATATGATAAAAACACTTGGAACATTTCTTCCTGCAGATGCAGGCCTCTTAACTCATTGAGAAATCCTCTGGGAATGCTGGCCTTCCTAGTCAGGCATTGCTTATACACTGATCGCTAGAATAGCCCATACTGTCACTGACCTCAGAGAGTGGAGACCAGAAGCTGTGGGAGGCTGCACAACTGCCCTCCAGCCTCTGGAAAGGATATTCTGCTTCAGGGTAGGGTATTTTAGTCAGATTTGTTTTTTTTTCTTTTTCTTTTTCTGAAGTTTAAATACACTGAGGGTCAAGGTATACACCCCTATACAATACTGGCCTTTTTCTCTGTTCCCATACTCTACTTCCAACATCCCTTTCCTTTCTTTTCATCGTTCTCTGCTTACTTTCTCATTTAACATATTTGCTACGTCAGTGGAAATAAAACTTTTGTGTATTCTTTCTTTCACTGCAGCTCAAAGCTTTGACCAAAAGACCTGAGAAGAACAAGACAGAGGAGGGACAGTTTATTTGGGGCTCGTAGTTTCAAAGGTCTCTTGGTAATGTTGACCAAAAGACCTGAGAAGAACAAGACAGAGGAGGGACAGTTTATTTGGGGCTCGTAGTTTCAAAGGTCTCAGTCCACTGATGCCTTACTCCATAGCTCTGGGCCTCAGGTGAGGCAGAATGTCAAGGTGAAGGGCATGGCGGAGGAAGGCTTCTCAGGACAAGGCAACCAGGAGGCAGAGAGAGCTCTGCTCACCAGGAGCCCAATATAGACCCCAAAGTCCTGCCCCTGTGATGTTCCTCCTCATGTGCACCCTACCTGCCTACAGTTACCACCTAGTTAATCTATATTAGTGGATTAATCCACTGATTGGTTTACAACCCTCATAACTCAAAGCATTTCACCTCTGAAAATTCTTGTGTCATCGAACTTTTGGGAGACACCTTGTATCTAAACTATAACAAACATCTTTACTCATGTAGACAATTTGAAGTTTAGATTTGCAGGGCAAATCATGCTGTATTGCAGCATTTCCACTGTTCTAAGATCATGGTCATTCTTCTGTTTTAGAACATGCTCCTTTTTGATTACCATTAATACATAGAAATGATGCGACGTGACTGATCACTCTTGGAGGAAATTGCTTAATCTGAAATGTCAGTCTTTGTGAAATTTTCCTTCAGCACACTATTTAACTTGAAGTTTTGATGCACATATTTATACTAGTTTATTCACAGTAGTATCCTTGATGCCTTCTGATTATACAAATATTAAATTTCCAGTATATTTCAGGTGTCATGCTAAGCAATCAGTGAACACAAACTTGAAAAAGACAGAGTTTCAAATATTCAGAAAACTCATAATCTTATGTTGTCTTTGAAAATCTGAAAGAATCTGTAATGCTCTATCATAAGTGCCAACACAAGATATGAAGTCAAAGCTTTGAGCTGCAGTGAAAGAAAGAATACACAAAAGTTTTATTTCCACTGACGTAGCAAATATGTTAAATGAGAAAGTAAGCAGAGAACGATGAAAAGAAAGGAAAGGGATGTTGGAAGTAGAGTATGGGAACAGAGAAAAAGGCCAGTATTGTATAGGGGTGTATACCTTGACCCTCAGTGTATTTAAACTTCAGGATAAAGAAAACTCCATATGCTGGGTGCAGTGGTACATGTCTGTAATCCAAGAGGCTCAGGAGGCTGAGGCAGGAGGATCATGAGTTTGAAGCCAGCCTCAGCAAAAGCGAGGCACAAAGCAATTCAGTGAGACCCTGGCTCTAAAAAAAATACAAAATTGGGCTGGGGATGTGACTCAGTGTTTGAGTGCCCCTGAGTTAAATCCCTGGTACACCCCCCCCCCCCAAAAAAAAAGAGATGCTGGAGATTAAGCCCCAACCTTGCCCACAGCAAGCTCTCTACTACAGAGCCACATCCCCAGCCCAAGAATGCCATCCTTTTTAACTCAACCATCAAGAGAAGGAAAATAACACTGTTTTGAATTCCTATTTGCCAAAAACAAAGAAAAGCACATTTATTCTCTCTGTAATGTGAAATAACCATTCATTTATTCAATCGTTCTCATAACAAATACATATTGAGTTCCTACTGCAAACTAGTTCCTTGGGGTAACAAAACAAAACAAACAAACAAAAAACACACACACAAAACAGAATCAGATGTTCTTTAGCCCACAGTAACTGATACTCAGATGGGGATGGCCTGACAAGAAACCAAAAAGATGAAAAAGAAAATAACTGGACACCGTGCTGAAAACAAAGATACTCAGATGATCATATAACTGGGGATGCATTTAGAAGTGGATAGAGACAGGAAATAAATGCTTTTCTATGACAGTGATTTTAAAGCTAAAAATCTAAGGAATGAGAGGATAGTAGAAGACACAGCATGTATGAAAACCCTGAGTTTGAAGACGTAGGTATTCTCAAAGATGTGGAAATAAAAAAACAAATAAAAAAAAAAAAACAAAAAAGCCCCCAGCTTATTTTGCAAAGCAAATAAAATTTCTAGAAAGGGTCAGATGATGTAGGAACACATAGGTACCAGATGACATTCAATGGAATCCAATCCTATTTACATTCTTAAAACACTATTACTCTAAGTACATGTATGAAGACACAAATGGTATGAAAATACTTTGTGTACAACCAGTGACTTGAAAAATTGTCTCTATATGGGTAATATGAAATGAATTGCATTCTGCTGTCAGATATAACAAATTAGAATAAATAAATAAATATTAAAAATATATGACCTGACTGTCAGGTGGAGGATGGGTTTGCATTGGGAGTTGAGTGGGTAGAGGTCATAATGGCTATTTTGTAATCCATATTTCATACATTTGGAAAACACAGTTCAGATTAATTCAAGTTCAAGACTTCCACACAGCAAAACCACAGTCCCTCAAGCAGCTGATGCTCAGGGCAGAAGTTGGACATCCACTAATAAAGACTTCAAGAATAGCTACAATTACAACTGCATTTATTTAGTGTTGATTTTGCATATTAATGAGAGCAAGCTGAATGTAAGACTTAACTGAGTTCTAGATAAAGAAATGAAAATAATTCCCCAGCTGCTATACAGAGGATAACTTACTCAGCTATGCAGATGGTATTCAGCAAAACTTTGATTTCCACCATGATTCTCTGAGTCTAGAACTAGCATTCTTAATTGAGTTAGAGAAGAGAGCCTATGTCATATTTATCATAGCTTGTTATAGTAAAAAAAAGCATATTATGGAAAATAACAAAAGGAATAGCAATTTGATAAATACTTTAGAAATATTCTTGTCTGCTTCCTAGTACTGTGATTTATATCTAGAGCTTTTTAGATAGTCACTTTTAAATAAATATTACTTGTTACTGTAAATAATATATTACTTGTGAGTAATATATTATTTAAAATTAAACTAGGTTTTAACCTACACATGTTCATACTTTATCCTTAAAAATTCTCTTATCTCATGTGCATTGCAATGGTTCCTTAAGTCGTTTTGCTCCTCAAGAGGGAGACTCATTGAGAAAAGTAACATATCCAAGGACATAATCATACTGCTCTAAGTAGTGCCCCCAGTCATTTCTTATATCATGGTCTCCTCAGAATTTATCACCATCTGAAATTATCTTGACTTCAACAATTCATTTTTGTTTCCCTCATTATAATTTAAGGCCAGTGAAAAGGAGACTAATCGTCTTATTCCCTGTTTTCTAAAACTTGCCTACACATAGCAGGTTCAGAGTAAGTATTTATTGAGCACTATTTAAAACAGGCTTTACTGATCAAAAATGGTCAACCTGAGACTAGAGTTCAGGTCTTTATGATTTTCCTCAGAGCTTATCTCATTACACCGAGCCACTGTCCAGATCCTGGTCATTGGAGACCATGTAAGGTTACCAATAAATGAAAAGGTAGTTTGCATTTCAAAAGGAATCTCAGATAAATATATATTTTTTTTTTATTTCAAATTGACCACAGTTACACATCTATGCTATAGATAAAATATTTTTTTTTCTGAGTTGCTTGTCACATGAGGGAGATGAGATCCATCAACACAGTCACTTGAGGCTGATCAAAGCATAAAGTATTGCATAAAACAACTCACAGTTAACCTTTACAAATGAATAAGTAAAAGGAAATTCATGAATTCTTAAAATATTGTCCCTTGATGCAGATAGCAGCCTCTCTCTGGTTTTAGCATTAATTCACGTGGCCATCTTTCAAGGGCAGCTTTACTTTTCCTAAGCAACTGGTATTTCCATTGAATTTTGAAAAAAAAAAAGGTTTTAAAATAACACACTTCTTATCGGCACTGTAACTAGGCTGAATGACTTTCAGAAAATAAATTCTTTTTTAGCTTCTCAAAAAGTCAATTCCTTGAACATTAACACTAGAGCTAAGATTGATCTTACCTATA